>NC_134572.1:43082500-43272500 GCF_050947875.1 Dermacentor variabilis
TTCTGGCGCTGTTGTCGATCCTTGAAAGCTTCTGGGCAATGTGAGTAAGTATGCATGCGCATGAACGAAGTAATGTATCCTGTCTTTAGTTTACAGCGCGAAGGGACACAGACGAAGACTATAGAAGCAGAGCTATACAGATATGTTACCTTACCAACTTGGCCAACTTTACGTCTATATGAAAGTAATGTATGTTACGTATTTGTGCTTCAATACCATGAATGTGTACCAACTATACTCGCAGACAACTTTTCTTGGATATGAAGCGAAAGCTATAGGGCGGAGCTTCTGCACATGACTGTATTCGTACGCAATGTAGTCCGGGAGCGCTCGGCACCGGTTTCGCCTACCTCACACAACCTCTTTACTTTACGGCGTGAATCAATATTTATTCGCATCCGATATGAACCAAGTTCTTAACAGCGAGCATCGCAGACTGCATGGGAGTTCCGGCGCCGTATGGCGTCGGTTAGGGCTTGGACGCGCGACCGACGCTGGCAACAGGTAGAGACGGCGCAGCAGTCAGCTCGCCCACTCGTGTGTACATGCCGAAGGTTGCGATTCCCAGATGGGTTGGCTTGGTTTCCGCGCAGACGCTGCAGACACTTTTTTTTTGTGCTTCAACGATCTTTTGTTGCTGAAGTTGGTATACAGCCTCTCAGGGGAGTTGATTCGTGGGACAGCAAGCGACAAACACTCAACCAGAAGACACGGGCGCCATTTTGCACTTGATGAATATGCAAAGTGTGTGACGGTCTCGGGTGTGCGAAAACTCGGAAAAGCAAAATAAAAATGCAAAAAAATACCAATAGCTGACTGGTGAATGTTAGGTGTCGTTTCAAATTAGGTGCTGTAAAAAAGAAAAAAAATCTTGTTTTCTATATGCCACGTAAGAAAACGTCAACTAAACTGCGGGAGTACTTCCAGAAGCGGTGAAAGAGGTGTGCTTAGTTTCCGTAGCCTTCGCTTCATAGCGAAGAAAAGTTGTCCGCGAGTATAGCCCAGCTGTTCACCCTTCTGCGCCTCACCAAAACGATTGATATTTTCTGCACGTTTAGTTGATGAAGCGTGCCTTCAGTGCGCCTTTACCTTTTGTTTCTTGGCGAGGCTAGCCTGTTGCTTCATGCTGAAACAATATTTCGTTTTTGGCTCATATTCACGATGTTAACTGTTGCCTCAACAGTGCGCATAATACCAATCCACGTTTGCACGGAAACGGCTAACATTGAGCAAGTGAGACTCGCAGAGCAATATACTGCACCGCTAGTGTGCCCCATAAACATTCTAGTAGAGTCTACCGCTGCCCTTACGAGTCAACGCAATGCCCTGCCGTGGCGATGATGTCGGGAGTGATGACGCTGCCTCCACAAAAGTGATAATTGTCGCTTTTCCTCTGGATGGACACCTGTGAACGGGAAGAACAACAATTATACGATTCATAAAAGAAGATCGCAATCAACTTTAGCCTAAGCACTAAAGGTTAGCCCTCGGTCTAACTCCGAAGTATTTCGACGATAAAGTAGACCGGACCTTCTTCCTTAAACTCGTCGTATGGTCGTCAACCCTATTGTAGACCACTTGCAGCATTTAGAGACATGCGATCTATTTAATATACTGCCAACTAAATGGCATTTCTGCGCATGCACGCTTAACAGCCGCTGTCGCCCGCCACGTATAGAGTATTTCTGAAGCTCTGTCTGATGATGCGGCACGCGCCGCTGTACCGCTGTTAATGAGGATGCAGTGATCATCCCGTTGGCTTTGCACGCGGTATATGCAAGCTTTGTCCACTGAAAAAGTTCGCTGAAAACAAACCCGTGCGAGGGAATTGCCGTGTCTCTTCAGCACCAGCACATCATCTTCACGTGTATACGTGCGTTATCGTCATCCCAACAGGTGCAGAAATTAGTGACAGAACTGGCGGTGAGACTTGGTCGAACTTAATTTGCAACGCACTCTCGCGTTCAACATTAGCTGCAACAGCGGTACTCTTGGTCGAAGGAGCTCGAAGACCGCACGGCAGTTCTGACGCAGAAAAAATTGCTTTAATAAATGCCAGTAATTGGAGCTGCGTTTATTTCTGCAAATTTTCGTATGTCGGCGCCGCTGTGCACTCTTTGCGCCTCATAAACCAGAGGCACTGGTGTTGCGCAGCTCACATTTAACGCGACTGTACGTCCGCCTCTTGGTCCTGGGCATTCGTTTTTCTCCTGGCATCTGCCCTGCCATTGCATGCGCTTCCAGTCTTTAGCCAAAGTAAGCAGGGTTAAATGGTAATAATGACACGTTTCACAAAATTTAGGCGTTGGGAACAGCCATAATATTGGGCAACAGTGACTGGATTATTAAACGTCTTCTTTTCGACGACGAACACTACCCGAGTTATTTGTATATACATAAGATTCATCGTGGATGTAGAGTCCTTCACTTTCGGGAAACAACGTTGGCTACTATCACCTTCTTTTGTTTCTGAAATGACATTTCATCGTCCGCTGACATTTATTCAATAATATTGCTGTACTAAGTCATGGGACTAAAAAAAATGAATTAATTCTGGGGTTTTGCGTGCCAAACCCACGCTCTGATTATGAGGCACGTCGTTATGGGGGACTCCGGTTTAATTCTGACCACCCGGGATTCTCTAGCGAGCCCCAAGTGCTCGGTATACGAGCGTTTTCTTGCACTTCGCCCCCATCGAAAAGGCCGGGAATTGAACCCGCGACATCGTGTTTATAGCAGTGCAGCGTCACATCCAGTGAGCCACTGCGGCGGGTGAGCATTTTCCTGCGTATACCTTTCTTATTTCTCAAAGCTTTGAACGTGTGCTTTACAGTTGCCGCACAAATCACTGCGGTCTCCGATGCGTGGGTGCGTATACGCTTTACTGACAGAAGCTTTGCATTTCGTTCCCGGCCGTCATGCGTTCACTCATAACCAGCGACAACACGAGCAAAACATTCTCTCACCTGCCATGGATACTCGGCGTCTTTGGCCTCCGTGCCTCCCACGATTCTGTCGTCCTTGAACCGTCGCGAACTGGAGACGCCGCATTCGGGCTCACTGCTGCCAGCTTCAGGAATATTTTTTGCTCATTAGCCCAGTATCTTCGCTCAAGGTCGACTGAATAAACAATTTTTATCTTACAAAGGCCACTGATGATAAGAAAGTACTTTTTTACTTCTCTATTGTCCCGTAGCGAGTCACTCCATTTCCTATATCGCTTTCACACTTCTGCGCACGCATTAAATACGTGCGATAAACGCTTAACAACAAAACGTCATGCCATTTTGTTCAATAACCTATTCACTCGCATAGTGCTCGCACTTTTTCTGGCGAGAAATTGATGAGAAGTTGTGAGTTGCGATAATTACGCTGGAAAGATTCTTCGATAGAACGTTCTGTATAGTTGCTTAATACGCGTATATAAAAATGGGAAAAAAGAATGTCGCTGTAAATCGGGGTTCTCACGCTAGCCACTGTAAACTTAGACAAAATATTAATTCTAAGCAGTGCTTACCTTTGTATGCTAAGAGCACAGGTTCTACACAAGCAGGAACTGCAATGCCCCTTTATTTCGGGCAGACACTAGCTGAGCCTAGAGTCACTAAACAATTGAATTGACTGTAGCCCGACCTGTTCAGAGTCAATGCCAAGACTGACCTCGAAACAAGCAGGCGATAACCGCTGCAGCAATTTTCGAGGATCCGATGATTACACGAGAGAAAAGTTTTTCATGGCCAGTGAGGAGGGTGGGGGGCGTTCGAGCATTATGCGAGGCAATACACTGTACTCTAGCTAACGACACTGGTATACAGTGACGTTCACTCATAACGATACCGTAGATGAGAGCCGGTTTGATAGCGAATGTCCTTTCTGTAGTACACAGTATATTGGAGGTCTATTCCAAAAACCAGCGCATGTACAATTGTATGCCATAAAGCATTTTTTTTACTTATCAGCATTATAACTGAGCTCATGCATGATGATTGTCGCATGGTTCGCACTGCAGCATTTACGTTCTTCTCCCATATATAAGATTTGTTCTTTGAATGGATATAAACCTAATACAACTGCTACGCTGCGTGATTTCGATTACGTCAACGCATGTAGCTATCAAGACAATTAGGTGAACGGCAACAACGTTTCTTTTGTATCTTGTTTCTTTCTGTCTCTTTCACTTCTTCTTTTCCTTTCTTTCTCTCGCTGCTATGTGCACCTTCTGCGGACTGTTGGCGGCGCTATAGTTTTCATTCACATGGAGACTAATGCGAATTGCGCAGCAAGCAATTCACTATGGAACATGGTTTCGTCATGGTAGCCACGTCTCAATTTTCATTTTCAGTCTCATAAAGCAAGCAAACTGTACACATGATGCACTTCTTTTTTTTTTTTTTGCTAGGATGACATCAACGTGGCAAACTCGCTTTCGGGAAAACCATCTTTACAATTACTAATACGATGTATGGCCTAATAATTTTTGATGTCCACGTTGCAACACTTCGCAGCATGATTCAAATAAACCGGAGACCGCTAACACTTTGCGCCTATACGACAAGCAATTAAACAGATCGCAGATGCATGTAATGCTGGCCCATTCGTGAACTGTTCAGAGAGATCGGAAACACCAACCGGCATTTTACGGTGGACAGAGTAGCTGGCTGGAGGAATCCACCTCAAGCCGACCTCTATGCATTTCGTATCATTAAACCTTTCTCTCTCCAGACAACCGTGACAGTGAAAGCAGAGTCCACTGATTCAAATACTATAATTAAGGTATTGTATAACATGTATTGTACACTCAATAATACATTCTGTAATAGTCAGTTTAATTATTTTAGTTGCGCGTAATACGCATAGCGTGGCCGCAGCACCAAAAAGGATGGATGTATAGAAAGGCAGGGAGGTTAACTACAGGTAGTTCTGGTTGGCTACCCTATAATGCAGATACTGTACTATAGGTTCTTCTCGGAGCGCTGCCGTAGAACTTTCTATTTTGATAGTTGATGATCGTCCAGTCGATCCACTTCTATGCACACTACCTGCCTCTCTGCATTAAACAGTGCGCGGGCACACATGGAGAAGGTGTGTGACTGCCTTGGCACAGTTGTATGTGCAGCGAATGGGGCTGTGGGCCACTTCACTGAGGAAGGCTGTCAGAAATTTTCTCCAGGATTATGGCACAAGGATGTACGATTGCGCTCAGCATTGACCAGGACTTCTCTAACCAGGAAACAGGTGCTGCTCCGTGAGTGCAAGGGCTATGGCGAGCGAATCCAGACAGTAGCCTTTGGCCTGCATATCTTGCGGGGCTACGGTATACGTGCACGACACCTTGAGAAAAAAAGGAGCACTGGCAACTCCCTTTGCGGGAGTAATTCCCATCCAATGGAGCCCGTCTGGCTCCATTGTTGCGAGATACACTCCAACAGAGTGCGTTCTCTCTTCTTAAGGGCACATGGTAAGCCCTTATATATATATATATATATATATATATATATATATATATATATATATATATTTCCCATGCATAATTGACCATGTTGAGAAGCCGTTTTATCAGTAACTAAAAGAGGCATCCACATAATGCATACATCATTTTCTTACAAATTTCGCGCTCCTTTAACTATACCAGTTATTAAAATCTGACTAAAATTGATATTTTGGTGAAATTGTTGCCACTATAGTACCTAAATTATGGCTTTATTTCCATATTTCAAAATTTATTACAGAAACCGTTAATTGCATATTTTCAATTCTGGCACAGTAGTTGTCTGCACTTATACACATGACAGGAGAGAAAATCAACTGATTATCATGGAAGACATGGGAAATAATATTAAATAAAAAACATGATTTTGATACAACTGAGTTTAAAGAGCTGAAAACCAAACATTTTCCCCCCCAATCACCGCCCAAGTCATATCTTTAGTAGCCACCAGAATAGTATTATTTGACCAAGCCATTTCGTCGCCTTTAAGCCTGCCGTCTTGCTGGCCTTGCCTCTTTTGTGAGCTGTCGTGCAGCTCTGTCCGCAAAGTATCGTCGATTGTGGTCAACTTCTTTCAGCCAATTGAGTGTGTTGTGGTCGAGCTTCAACCCTAATGACTTAAAAAATGTTTGCATGTGTCGTATGACACATGCAAACCACATACTACCATCATTGAAGGAAAGAACAGCATCCAATAACGGAATTCATTACACCATGGGCACAAGGTATAACGCAGCTATACTCGCGGACAACTTTCTGTGGCAATTAAGGGAAAGCTACGGGCGCGTGGCTACTGCACATGCGCAATGGCGCCAAATAGTCCAGCAGCATTTGACGGTGCTTTTGGTTGCTCGGAACAGACGCTGAATTTACGCAGCTTCCACGTGCTACGGTATAGCGTTTGCCTGGACACGGAACGGAAAAGCCGCAAAATAAGCGAACTTTTACACTCAGTCTTATTTATCCGTTGCTAATGAGGTGCTTATGTGTTCGCTTACCCAGCCTAAACTAACGTGGATTAAATCGCGGTAATCTGTTCAGAAGCACTCTCACATGTGCGCGCATTGCCTCTGTAGCGTTCGCTCCATAGCCACAGAAAGTTGTCCGCGACTACAGGAACGAAAAACCCGCCGTGATTGCTCAGTGGCTATGGCGTTGGGCTGCTGAGTACGAGGTCGCGGGATCGAATCCCTGCCACAGCGGCCGCATTTCGATGGGGGTGAAAACACCCGTGTACTTAGATTTAGGTGCACGTTAAAGAACCCCAGGTGGTCAAGATTTCCGGAGTCCTCCACTGCGGCGTGCCTCATAATCAGAAAGTGGTTTTGGCACGTAAAACCCCATAATTTAATTTAATTTCACAGGAACAAAAAGCGTTTGAACAGACGCGCTCCGAAGCACAAATGCGGAAAAAACGTGCACAGATACGCAATAGTTGCCAGACAATTCCCTTATATATAGCTAATTGCAAACAAGCATTTTGGTTTTCGTACCGGAAACCTTTTGTTAGAAAAATTAACGGTAAGCACGGAGTGCATTCGAAAAGAGGGTGTGTTCACTCAATACTTACTTTCGGAAAAACCGCTTTTCAGCAAGAAAAGCACGAATATGGAAAATGCGCATAAAGAGTACACTTCCAAAACAGCTAAGAAAGAAAGTCTTCTTTTTTTATTTTGCCTTACTCTGTGCCCTTGAGCCCCAGCCCAATGTAATTCATAAGGAAGCAGGAGAAATTTCATAAATGGACACGGATATCAGACAAATGACTATTCCCGCGGAACCGAGTTGTCAAGTGTCCTTTCATTCTCTAGGATGCGTGACACATAGCGCCGTTTTGACATCCCTCCTTGTGGAACGCAGCCCTACCTTTGTGAAACGCAGTTTAAAGAAGCACATGTCATAATGCTCTCAGTGTCCACAGGCTTAATATGTTTAGACCCACCACTAAACAGATGGCTTAGGTCACGAGTAGCAAGTTAGAGGCAGCAATATATCATTCTTAGAGTTACTTGCAAAGTGCTCCTATAGCACCAGGAAACAGGAGGCCAGCGAGGTCGAAAGAGATCGCCAAGGTATCGCGCTACGGTGAATCGGAAGTACTCGCTGTAGTGGCTATGGCGTTGCGCTACTTAAAGCCCGGAGGCGCGGGATTGAATGCGGCTGCATTTCGACGGGGGTGAAAAGCAGAAACGCCCGCGTACTGTGCATTGCACTCTAAAAGCAGTTGCGCCCTTTGCGGTGTATATTTGCCGCACAACAAGAATCGTCATCTGTCTTGCTTGCGTTTCCTTTTTTGACAACGCTGCGCTCGCTACTTTTCTGTCGAGAATTCTCTTTCATGCTGATAACGCGTGCCGTTCGTGACTTGGAAGTACCGGGCTCGTAGCGTTAAAGAAAGGAAATTCGGACAAGACAGATGACGGTTATTGTTGTGCGTCAAATATACGCCCCGAAGCGTGAAACTGTTTTTAGAGAGCGAGTGTAGGTTAGAGATCACTGGGTGGCCAAATTAACCCGGAGTCCCCAACTACGGCGTGCCTCATAATCAAATCGTGGTTTTGGCACGTTAAGCACCAGAATGAAAAATTACTTAAAGTGAAAGTAAGGAAAAAGCAATAAAATGAGCGGAGAATATAGAAATGCGATAAAGGGGAATGAGGTGTGGCAGGTGATGAATGTAAGTGAGAAAAAAGAAATTAAGAGAGTGGCGAACGATAGAGGCCTGGCAACGGAGGAGAGTTTGGCATCGCCTTTAAGGCGTTTTCACAAATTCCCAGCTCTGTATATAGGTGACAAGGGCGGCTGTATGGCAAGACGCGCCAACGTCGTCCAGAGCTCGAAATATGGCTTTTTTTTTTTCAGCTACAGTGAATGATGCTTTGAGGGAGAACAGATGCAAGTGTCATCTTTCATGTTTTCCATGTCTTACTTCTGACGCTCTACATTCGCGCAAGGCCAGTGTAGCACTCACCATACGCGATAGAGCTGGATGTCAACGGTAGCAGAAAGCACAGGACGAACATGTCTGCTCGGAGAAGGCGTTCCGCCGGGAAACGAAGTACCTCGTGAGGCACGCAACGCGAGTTATATCTTGCCACCGCTCATGCTCCATTGATTCTCGAGATGTATGGCCTCGCCGACATGAGACACATGTGCGCATGCGGGTCGCAGAGTTCCTGCAGGCGTTCTTGGGTCAAGGGGCCGAAACGCGTGCGCGCCTTCCGAACGCTCTTGCGCGCCGGCTGTGCTCTAGTTGTCTCGTCAAATCGATCGATTGATCAGTCAGTGGATTGGCTCTGCGAAATGGAGCGGCATTGAGAAAATGCGGGCACCGTGTAATAAATCTGCAGTAGTACGCGCGCGACGCTGCGAAAAGGAAAATAAAGAAATTGTGAGGTTTAATGTCCCGTAACTACACAGTATAGGATGAGGGGCGCCGTAGTGGAGGTCTCCGGATCAATTTTGACCGCCTGGGTTCCTTAATGTGCATTCAGAGCACGTCACACGCGCTCGGCAAGCGGCACGCGAGGTGCAGTGGAGGGGGGGGGGGGGGGGAGGAGGGCATATTCTGTAAGTGTCCGCCTAGCCGGGCATGTCCATTTCGTCTACTGCTGAAGTTCTGATTGGCTGAGCTGGGGTACGCGTCAGGAAGATGCGCCCAGCCAATCAGCCCTTCAGCAGCAGACGAAATGGTCATGATGGTCATGTCCACTAGGTGAACACTTACAGAATACCCCTCCCCCCCCCCCCCCCCCCCCCCGGCCGGTCTCAAATTTCCGTAACCCATTTGCAAGGGGAGCTGCTTTTGACTGTCCCCAAGGCGGTGGCGGCACTTCAACAATAATTAACAAAAAATATTATCCCCGTAGGCAAATTTGCTTATGCTGATAATGTCTTTTATTAAAATCAATAGCGGAATACTTGAATCTGGTTTCGAAGACCATTCTAGAAAAATTAAATTAAATTATGGGGTTTTACTTGCAATTATGAGGCACGCCGTAGTGGAGGACTCCGGAAATTTAGGCCACCTGGGGCTCTTTAACGTGTGCCTAAATCTAAGTACACGGGTGTTTTCGCATTTCGCTCCCATCGAAATGCGGCCGCCGTGGCCGGGATCGATCCCGCGACCTCGTGCTTAGCAGCCTAACACCATTCTTTTGAACATTTGAAACAAAACCGCTTCAATTGTATTTCAGCTGTCGCCCAGGGCAAAATCAATTTATTCCGCCCCCGTCCCCTATGGCAACAATTTAGGTGTATATCATTCTGAAATGTTAAGCATCACTTTGCGAGGCATTAATAAATGTAATGTAATGCGTTAGCATAGTTTTCGGCCATCACATCATTGTTCCGTGAACAATGAACTAATAAAAATGGCTCGGCTATAGAAAGGGAGTGAATAAAAATGCAAAATGAAATCCAATTTGCATCCAGCGCTGCAGCTAATGGAATCAAACGCTGTATGTGGCTTGCTGGTAAAACTTGCTGATGAACCAGGGTGAGCAAGGAGTAGGGTGCATCGATATTCTCTTCGTCCGCCGGAGCGAAGAAGACATCGAGGCACCCTATACCTAGGGGCGACGAGTTGCGCTGAGTCCTCCCATAAGTGCCGGTCTATGCGGCAGCTTGTTATGCCTTACAAGCCGGACGAAAGGACCCTGTGTTCAAGACAGCTTGATATGACATGAGCTCGGTTAGCCCCGTGCGCACTTTTCAAACTTTCCCCAATTTTATCAAATAGAAGCGCCACTTTGACTTGTTTCTTTAACTGAGCCTTCAGCTACTTTACATGAAAGGCAGGGGGAGAGAAAGCGCAGAGAGCCCTCAGAGCGCAATGCATGAGGGCAGTTCCATGACCTCAGGGGCAATCAATTGAGCTTGACAGCTCCACTTGCGCAATCCCGCTCTCCCACCGTTTTGCCTGTCCTTGCAATAAAGATGTCAAACAAGCGTTCTGATGATTTACACGTGTTGCACTCTCGACGGAAAGCGGAGGGCTACTTTCTGATAGCAGCAAAAAGCAGAATTACCTCGGTAATTACTGGGTAATAGTGGGTAATTAATGGTAATTACCTACTATGGGGGAATTGGTCAAGAATCGGGTGATTTAAGAAAACGATTATCCGAGTCCGAAGAGAATCACTATCGGGAAATTTTGAATAGCCAAAGAAATGAATTCAAATCAATTTTAGGAATTTAACCAGGAAGTCGTCTTTTTCTGGAAATATATTTGAATGATTTTTTATTCACAAAAAAGGACAATTGTACGTCAGCAAGGCGTCACAGCTTCTGCATACAAAAATAAAGATATTGTGTCTATCGTGATCGGCTTGCTAGTTATGCTAGGAGAATTCCAGCAAACCTTAAGAAGGGAAAAATCGAGAGGCAGACATAAACAAAGTGACAGGAAGGCCACTTTGTATATGTCGCTTCCTTCCTGTCGCTTTATCTGTGTCTGTCTCTCAATTTTTTTCCCTTTTTCAAGTTTGCTGGCATTCTCCTAGCATAACCATGTACCAATTAGCCCGACAAGCCACTCTCGTAGCCTTGCTGTCGTAGGACACAACTTAAATTAAGAGCAGCTGGCAACCAAGGCACACGGACCGCGCAGGGTTGTTATTCCGTCAGCCAATCACAAAAGCAAACAAAATCGTCGTCATGCGACCTTTGCAATATGGCGTCGTGCTTGATACCTCCGGAACGTCTGCTGTTAGAGTCTTTTCAACGGCGGAAGCGATGAAGTGTGCAACAGACCTGGACCAAGTGTATGGAATCGGAGCATTTCACTTTTCAAATGTCCGCGATAGAGTTCACTTCAATCCTGAGTCCGTTTTACTCATGAAACTTTACTGCCAACTGAAGTGAAACTTGACAAGAAATAGTTGCAGCGAAGCAAGCGTTTTATGTCAGTTCAATAGAAAGTTAGGCTTTAACCGTTCCGCTATAATAGACGAGTGAAAATGTATAAAATTACCTGCTAATAATTTTATTTTTGTGGTTACCGCCTTATTTAGGTAACAGGGAAAGTTTGAAGCACGAACTATTTGCAGCCTCACGGAGGAACAGTGGCTGGTGGTTACGGGGGCGTGGGCGGGGCTTTTTTTCCCCTCAAGGTATCAAATACAAAAAACAAGCAATAAATTCATATGGTTGCTATTCACCGCAATGTGTGTGCATAGGCGTATCTACCGGGGGACGCGCACTTGCCCCGCCTCACTCTCATAACTGGGGGGGGGGGGGGGGGGGGTGCAAAGTAGGCCATTTGCCCTCCTACTTTTGAAAGCCGGGAATACGGCGCCTGCAGTACCGACCAAGTTCACTCGAGTCTGCAGAAAGCCTCTTGAAGCCCTGATAATGCGGGTCTGTACTCCACCAGCTGCACGTGGAGTCTCGGTCACACAGTTTCTTCAGGGCATTCATCTCCGCTATGTATATAGCACACAGGGTCTACTCGGTTCCAGCTGGTAAATCTCCTCACATATACACGTCTAGAGTAGTCTTTCAAGATTTGATCTAGGCATTAACTCGGGCTAGTTAGTCTTTCATACTAGGAACCTCAATAGTGCAATTGCGTTCAAGTACTTTCAAGACTGCTTTCATTTATTTGGTCAAGAAGGGTGTCCTCACGGTGAAACTAGAGGCAGCACGAGGCGTTTGCTTCTCGCTGCCAGCGCTCTGCATCACGCTAGCGTTGTGACAGCGAGTGCTCGTGGTCATCGAGTGAGATGTGTATATACTTGCCTGCGCGTGCGCGACCCCATGCTTGTTGCAGCATAGGCTATGGTCGTAGCCGTATCTACCGGCGTGTGTTTGTGTACGGGTGGTAGGCATGCCCTCCCGCTACACACGCACCCCTGTGAAAGCTGGCGCTGTCGGCTGCACAGTGACAAATACAACAAAGCAACAGCTGATGGCAAGTTTTCTCTCACACTTGCGCCCACATAGGTACGATTTTATGAAGTAACCCCTGCTTGGTATTTCAGGCGTCGCCGCCTGACGCTGTAGCAGGTGACACTCGGCCAGCCCCACTAAGCAGTTACGTACTTTGGGCAGTCAAAAAGAAGTTTAATGTGCCAACCCTTGCATATATCCTGTGTTTGCTGGGGCCGCCTAACCTAACCATCTTTTGGAAACACAAAATCAGGTTTGCTTCTTATAATTTACCGGCATTTAATCAGTGTTACCATTTCAACGATTTTGTCGCTAGACTTAGGGTCTTTTTTCTTTTCTTTTTGTCCTTTTGCGGCAAGGTTTTCTACTTAGCAATCGCCCACTTTTTTTAGTAATCCGATGAACAATGGGCGATATTTTAACGACTTCTGAGCTAGAAAGGTTGCTTGAAAATGACCTTCTAGAGCGCCATTTCTTATTCAAAAGCTACATGTACAAGTGGCCGAAACTCGCTGCGCGAATCAGGCTCCGTGACCATTATGGACCAACGGTTGTCTTCCCATTGGTAGCCTTCACATTGCGATTGCGCTTCACTACAGAGTGGTCATAATAGCCTTCACGTTGTGCTAACAAAATTTAAGTTTCTTTATTATTTACAAAACCTATTTGAACGCATCGAAACGCTGCGGGCTCAGCGGTGTCATTAAATCCGTTCGATTGGCGGACGTGCGCAAGAGTGTCAGAGAGCTAATTTACCAAAACCAAATGGAATAAATTTTGCGTTCAGAAAAGAACACGTGAATAAGACATATCGACTGCGTAAAAAGGGCTCAAGCATGGGTATGATTGAGCTTTTTCACGCGCTACTGAACAAAACGCTTCCGTTTCTACCGCTACCCGACCAACCCGTACTTCCCAGCGGTGTTTAGGTATATCAAAGGCGAAAATATGCTATTTCACCTACATGCGCAAACCTCGGATAATTTTTATCGCCCTGTTAAAGATATGCGGCCAAGCGCGTTGCATTGAAATCTGGGGTTTTACGCGCCAAAACCACGGCATGCCGTAATGGGGGACTCCTGATTAATTTTGACCACCAGGGGGTCTTTAACGTGCCCCCAATGCACGGGACACGGCCATTTTTTTCATTTCGCCCCCATCGAGATGTGGCCGCCACGGCCGGGATTCGATCCCGCGACCTCGCGCTTAGCAGCGAAACATCATAAGCCCCCGCGGCGGGTGCGGCCAAGCGCGTTCCGCAGAATCTAGTTCTGCTAGCGCGAACGTCGCGAAGCACAAGAAATTTAGGGATAATCTGTAGACTAAGTGCATTTTCATGCTAGGAAAACTACATTGCTTGTGTTCGTTTCAGTCATGCTGTATTCGTAAGCTTCCGATCTGAAGTAAATGAAAAATTTAATACCCCTGGCACACGGCAAAGCTAATCATTTCCAACAAATGACATTTGTTGCGACTAATGTCATTATCACAGCGCGCTGTCACACGGCGAAAACTAATGTCATTTGGAAATGATGACAATGACGACAGTAAAAAAAGACACGTAAAAATAGCCTCAAAACCACTCTTGTCCAATAAGTGGAGTCAAGCCAAGCCAAATTTAAGGCAAGCACTATGGCGAAAAGCACAATGGGCACATCCGCTACATCTGCTAAAGTGTAACGAGAATGGCAATTGCATGTCATCTCCGTTCTGATGTGCATGCTGGCTCCTAATATCCTCATTCTTGGCGTGTGCCACAGGAAAACATGCGCATGCTTTTACGTCAAGTCGATCAAAGTGGCCTCGACCGATGCGAACCAACATGACTGCTGCAGCGAAAGCTAAAGACGGCTGTTTAGTCACTGGATTGAGAGTAGCTTTCTGTAATTATGCAGGTGATGGACTTCGATGTCATTAAAGTAATAATTAGGCAATTAAATTTATAGAATAATAGTCATTTTTTTGTTAAACAAAAAAATAAGCACATACTATTTGCAAAACGCTGGTACACTCGTGGTGTCAAGGGTACACATTCGGTTCCAAACGAATGCAAATGAGTTTGGCAAACTCATTTGTTTGTAAATGTAATTTTCGACGAATGTCATTACGTTTTATCATGTGACAGCAAACAAATGGCATTATCAGCGAATGTCATTCGTTGTAAATGACATTCGATTTACCATGTGACAGGGATATAAGGCGTCATAATCTGTTATGTAAATATTAGAGGTAGGCAATCAGGCATCGACTCTTTCGAATACTAAACGAATACAAATAGTATTGAATTGAATAGGCAAATGCAGACGCCCATATATACAGCAGGAATATTTATTTCGGTTTAATTAGGACACACTTGTACTGAATAGACAATCAACTATAACGGACAATTAGGATCGTTGTGAACACACGATAACTACAACCATCATGAAAAGAACTGCAGGAATGGACGCTTGACACCTTTACTGCCTGGTGACAAACACGCTTTCCAAGAATGACAGGCAGCTGTACAACCACCTTTCCAAAAACACAAATATTTGTTAAGAAAATATCAGAAGTCATGAAAAAGGAAAAGAAAAAAATTGACTTGCCATCCCAGCCGTGCTAAAGTGGATCTCCAGCAAAGGTGTTGCAAAACCACCACTACAATTGCTGAGGGGGGTATGCAATGCTTTATTGATTGTTCGGATGCTTGTTTTGAGCTTGTTTATAACATACGCTGTTCTACATGCAGTATGCAGTGTTCCAATGAATGTAGGCACTGTTCATTTCACTTTGCTGCTTGCTTGTAGTCTCTGCATTACAAGGGGGATGAGCCATTGCTGATAATTTCTGTTCGCGGACGGACACAATGCTGACCACCAAGAGGCTAACGGTTTTGCTCTAAAAGCTAATGAGGTATTTGTGTGCCCTAGACACAATAAAGGGCCTGTTACAAGGAAAACATCACTGGTTGTAATGCAAAAGATCAAAGTGCTGCATGACTAGACTACAAGGAAGACTAATTGGCATGCCAGAAGCAAAAATAGCCAGTTCTCATGTACCAGACAAAAAGAAGGGGAACCGAGTGGCCAGGTTTTGTAAGAGCATCGTTTCGGCTGGTGGACCAGCCGAAAACGTTAAGTAAAAGAAGTCTTCCAAAAAGTTTGTCGTCTCTTTCCTGCGTATATATATATATATATATATACACATAGAAAGAGAGAGAAAGCTAGCAACCACCTCTCGCTTTTACATCTGTTCCTTGGCACACTTGGCAAAAGCAGACATTTATCTGCTACTTTCAGAAATGTCACGCATGAACCTAGCCGAAGCTACTATTTTACATCAGTGTTCCTTTAACACTGACTGCAAGGTGTGACTTGCATTCTATATGCAGCATACAAATTCACAAGTAAAGCTGCACACTTCTGTATTTAACAGCCACTTCCATTAAGCACAATTCTGTGCCCTCCTGAAACTACACCAGATGCATGAAGAGAGAAGATACAGCACATCTGGTCTCACAGCTGTGCAATCAAAACTGCCCCATGCACTAAGCATTCTATCAGATGGTAGTGTCCTATATGTGGGCCAAATGTTCCACAACACCGGACATTTGTTAACAAGCACACCAGTATGCAATGGGGCAAGACTCGGACAACGCAAGTCATTCATATTATGAGGAATATTTTGCTCAGGAGCTCCTATATAAATACATGGGAATGGAGAAATAATTTTTCTCAACAAACCACTGCACCAATTTTGACAAGGTTTGTTGCAAGTAAAAAAAAAAAAAACTTAAAATGTAGTAACTAACAGGAAGCGCACTCTTTAATTTATGGCCATCAATTGTTCTAGAAAAATACTTTTAAATTCCAAAGTTTCATAAAACACAAGTTTCAAGTCTACAACTCTAACTCAGCAATAAAGAATGATATCATAATTCTGTTTGGAAGACTACTGCAAAACTAATATTGTAACAACTTCATCCAAGCTGTAAATACATGTATTACATTTGTTCATTTGAGATGCTCTAACAGATGCAGTTTACAGAACTGTAATGTCTGTTTTTGGTGCAGTTATGAATTTGTAAACTTCATGCTTTTTTTTTAGCTTACTGAATTTTGCTAATTTTTATGAGAATTACCGGCCACAAATCGCAATCTTGCTTCCTACAGTCACTAAGATTTAACTTCCTCTCTCAAATGCAATAAAACTTAAAATTAGTCCACCAGTTGCTTCATGAAAATGTTTTTGGGTTTTACATGTGTTTAAATAGAGAAATTGGAGTTGGCCCCGAGCTAGTGCTTCCTCTTAATGAAAGCAAGACAGACCACTAACAGTAGCATAGTCAAAGAGGATTTGAAGACATTTCAGTTTCTGCACAGAATCCCTCTTCACTAACTCATTGTTCACTGACCATTTTAACACAACTCACTGCGGGAAATAGAGCATGTCGCCATACTTTTCCCACAGTCAGTGGCCAATTACTGAAAAAGCCAGTAGCAGTCATAACAGAAGCAAAGGCACATATTTATTATACTGTTTCTTTGTATACTCTATTAATAAACCTGAACTTAACATTTCTTTATGTAAATGTAATCATCTTTGTTTATAGCAAACTCAGTTAAATAGAGTTAGAATGAAGTGCCCAAATACAAATGCATAAAAACAAGGCTTTATCTGTTGGAAGTCAACAAATACTACTACTTTGTTATTATGATTGATCAACAGCAGATAAACAAGGGCTGTTTCTCAAGCCAATATTTCAAAAAGAGATTGTCTTCTTCAGGGCAAGAAAGGAGACTTGTCATCATCATCATAATGACGAAGACAAGAGAGTCATTGCTCAAATGCTAGTTCTAGGGACAGCCCGTTTGTTCACTGTTGATCAATTCAAGCGCCCCCTTTCTGTGAGTCTGTCTTGTTTAAATCATTGTGGTTGGCAACTTAAAGGGACACTAAAGACAAATATTAAGTCAAGCTAAAGTGGCAGATTAGTGCTCGAGAATCTCTATGGCGTCAACATTATCGCAAACAGAGCCTCAATAATCGAGAAATTGAGGTAAATGCAGGACATGATTAGAGACTCCTTCGGGACATTCAAGTACTTTCCCGATGATGAAAGCACTCCTCAGCTAAAATCTGTGCCTAGTACTCAACCATTCGTTGCAAAAGAACATCCTAGTATTGTATTATAAGACGAAATAAAATGCTACTTGTCCAGTTCTACTTCCTTTTTTGGAAAAAAGAGCTAATTGAAATTACCCTCGACATTGACATGGGCGTTCAAAAGGTTTCATTTTCGCTCGACTCCACACCGCCCATGCTTTCGCATTTCAGTGGTTTCGTTATCGTGTAGTGCAGCACTGGTTTTGCTGGCTCGTGAAACTCGCACGAACTGCAAGTACAAGAGAATTCAACTTCCATATGATGTCTTGGGATGCCCGAACTTGACCAAAAAGCAGCTGCAGCGACAAATCCACCGCTCTGTCTTGGCTCGGTACCGCCGTTTGTCAGGCACCATTTTACTCACCCACGGCACCCTCCTGATATGGCAGCAAAGGGTGGCGATGGCATATGCAAGGTCACCACTCCCCCGATTTGGTGGAGGGAGATTTGAATAGCGATAAAAGTATTCGGACCCTCCAGATGCAATTTTCTCATAAAAAAGTTTTTTCTTGGCATGAAACAAGCATTGCGAGGTTATTGGAACGGTATTTAAACAGCCCACATCGATCTGCCTTTAGTGCCCCTTTTAGGAGAAAAAGAGCTGTGCAAAGAGGTAGGCAATGAGAATGTATTTATTCTGTCACTTCAACATGGCATGCATGAATTACATACACTATATGAATGTACCAAGTTCATTTGTATTCGCACATTGCTAGTCAGTGTTCCCTTTTATATCCACAAACCATTCAAGCCACACATGAAAGTAGGTGATGAAGATGTATTTGATCAGCCAGTTCAGCAATCTAAATAAGAATGAAGCACTATGTACAGCACACGAATGCTTAAGTTTATCTACCATTGGCATAGTGTTAGTCTGTGTTCATCCTTGGTACTCCAAGCGATTAGCGATCTCACGGACAGAAGCAATTAGTGCTTCATGTTCTTGTGGTCGATCCAAGATGATGCTGTGAAGTTTAGCCATGTAGCTGTCTATGTTTTCCAATGTTGCTGTTTCATTTGTTCCTGCAAAAATTGCATAAATACACATTTTCAAGCACATTTATTTCAGCTTTAGCACTACAATGCCTAATGCTTGAAATGCAGCACTCCTAACTGCCAATCAGCAGCAACGCCACACCATCAGAGTAAAGAGGAAAAAGCTTCATATGAACTCAATGCCCTTTTTTTTTAAGCAGTAGAAAAGTAATCTGGTTAAGCAAACAACTACTAGGGTTGAACAATAAGAAAATGCAAAGAGAACCAAGGATCATGATGAAAGGAAATTACAGAAGGATCAAAATGGGTTGGAGAGCATACAGCAGGCATTAACAAGTGATGACCATCATCTTACCGCTATGTCTAAAAGTGTACAATCATTGCATTCAACTAGTACTAACATATGGGCCAGATACTTGAGAAATTAAGGACAGCACTACAAGTTATCGAATTAAAAAGGTTAGGTTAAGGGACAGGAACGTTAAGACAGGAAGATGGGGGTGTGAATTAGAACAAATTAGGTAACCGATATTCTAGCTGACATTAGGAGGGGGAATGTACCTGGGCAGGCCATGTAATACGTAGGGCATACTGGTGGTGCATTACAGTTACAGAATGGGTGCCAAAGGAAGAGAAGCACAGTCAAGGTCAGCAGAGCATTAGGTGGTGTGATAAAATTAGGGAATTTGCAGGCATAATTTGGAATCAGCTAGCGCAAGGTAGCCTTCATCCTATAGTTAGCCTTCATCCTGGAATGGACATACAAATATGATTATCATGCTGATGATGGTGGTATAAAAGAAAAGGTAATTTTCTCATAATGACACGCCTGTATTGCATGGATGCAAAGATACACTAGACAGTTTTTATGTCCATATCTTGTCAACTACAAGGATAAGATCAAAGCACCTGCCTGCTAAGTACTGGACATTCTAAGGCCATATGCAGAAGCAGTACATCACACAGCAAATCATTTTGCCAAAGCAGGGACGTAATTAACAAAATCCTGTAATGCTATAATAATATCCAGAGCCACTGACCACTCCCCAGCACACAAAATTTATCAAAAGACAAAAGTATGTGATATATCAGTGTAAAAGTAGGAAAAGTTCATGGGCAAGGCAGAAAGAATTGCCAAGAATGGTTACCAAACCAAATAGTCTGTAGACGCTCTATGATTATTTCTTTTTTGTATATACTACAAAACATGTGCATTCGCAATAAAACACGGACAAGCAAACTATGAAATGCTGCCTACAAATGTGCATGGTTAGGCTGTGACACTCAGTGGCCTGTAACACTTCTGCAGCGGCCTGCGACCACTGGTTGCATTTCAATAAATTTTCTTTTACTGCAACAGCACTTAAAGCTCAAATTTAGATTTGCTGTGTCAGTCGTTATCTCCCTTTTCATTATGCTGCCATTGCTATGTCATCATTGTATTGTTGTTGCCAGACAACCTCCTCTCCTGGACTTCATGCTCACCACGTGAAAAAAGCTTTGCTCACCAGCAGCAACATGCAATCATCAACGAATAATTCTGACAAGCTGGATCATTCAGACAGCTTTGCAGCACCGCCACTCTCTCCGTAGACGTTACATATAAAGATGACCAAAATTTCAACTACCTTACAGAACACTGTTCAATAATTCGAACTCCGCTGGCACAGCCATGTGATAATTCAGCCACAGAGTCAAGCAACAAGAGTTATGCTTTTCTTTTGAATCATAGCCAGTGCCTCCTCAAAATCAAAAGTAGGAAATGTGAAGGAAAGGTAGAAAAGCCTAATCACACTGATCACTTACCATGCCCAAACCCAAACCACGGGACCAGTCCACCCAAGCCACTAAGTTGTATTTGCAGCTTGTTGTGCCTGCTCCGTGCTTTCTGCGACCCCAACGTTTGTTCCTTTGCAAAGTGACATGGTCTCAAGCAGCTTCCTTGGTTGGTGTTACAAATTTTTGCCATTTAGAATCAAGCAGCTTCAAATGGCACCAAGTGCACTGTCTGTCTCTGCTGACAAGGGCAGCGATGAAGTACCATACAACGACTGTTGTGAAGAAACCTGCAATCATTCAACTATCGGAGCATAGTTGACTTCTGTTTAAGTTAGGAAATGGAGATTTGGTGGATGTGCTGACAGCATTTTGTCTATCTGTAACGACCTGGTCAAAACGCAAACTGACCAAGTCGCACATAAGTTTGCAGCAATGCACTGACAAGCTTTTTTGGCCTCTTGTATAAGGTCACCAATTTCCTGGCAAATACATTATTTTGGAATCCTGTTTATTCAGACCTTTAGATGGTCCTTATTGAGCCCTAATTATCAGTTGGAGACTGCACAGAGTTCCCATTTTCTCCAGTAGCGCTGAGTGACTCACCAGGCAATGGCAGGCTCGAAAAACTTGCAGCAAGGTTCGTGCGCAAGGTGGCCAGATGCTGCTGCAAAGCAAGGTTGTTGTTCTTCTGTTGGACAGTCTCCACTTCAAGTTTTTCTATTGCTGCCTTCATGGTATCTATGTGCTTGCCAAGAATGGCATTCTGCTCCTCGTACTCCGTGTTGGACTTGCGCAGCTGTCGGAGCTCTGCCTCACATCCTGGAACATTAACATTGCTACAATGACAGCACTGTCACGCAGCAGATGCAGTACAGACAATGACATTGTACACAGAAGCTTTTTAAAACGAGTTGTTTATATGTTGGGCCTAGGCTCACAAAAAGGGAAATCCAAAGTGATGGTAGCAGCAGGCACTGTAGACAGTTGTCGTTGATTTCACAATATCAATGCGAGCCTTACATAAAAGGGCCCCGCAACACTTTTTCTTCAAAACTGAGAATACACAGGCAAAAGTGCAATACCGAAGTATTGAAGGACTCTGTCAATACCTTCCAATAAATATATTCCCACAAAAATTTTTCACTAGGACCTTCTTATTAAATAATAGAGATATGAAAATTGCAACATTTTCCACATTCCTCCTTAACACATTTTCCTCACCTAGGGTGGCACCTATAGCCGCGCCCTGACTATTGGTTCGTTATTGCTTTTTTTTCTTCTTTTTGCAGTGCACTTATGGTAACCCTTAAGGTTGGCATCTGACAAAGGTACCAGGGAGTGACAAAGTAATGATAACAGTGAGGGCAGGGACATGATAACCGTTATCTCCCGATCTGCTAGAAAATTGGAGAGGTGCATATGCATGCATGAGCTTTGGCTTAGGAGTAAACCAATGTCATGAATAATCGTGCACAATCGTGCCCAATGGCTGGCCTCTATACACTGTCGTGCACTGGTCTACAACGTCGTAGGTGGGACATAATAGAGAGGGCCTTGAAAGCCGCGGATGAGAGTGAACAATCTTTTATGAGGGATCCCGGGCTCCCTGCTGCATGCAGCAGAATAATATTCGGCTAGCATGTTCATGCCAGCATAGTATAGAAATCGCACAGGTTTTCTTACCATGCTTCCGAAAATGTTGCATTGCAATGACATGTGCACACTAGCTAACTTTGCTGTTGCCACAACTTTCCCTAAAAGTGCTATATCAATTATTTATGTACATGTGCGGAATTTGATGTAAAAAATTTTGCATTCAGCACGCTTTCTGCTATTCCTTGGTGTTCTCTGCTTCAGCTATTACATGGGTTGCCTTCAGTGATGTGCATAAGGGTAGCACCACACGCACATTGGAATGTCCCTGTTGTCTTAAAGCAGATACTGATAGTCCCTATATTTCAGGAAATTACATGCTTATCAGGACTTTGCTCCTTCTAAACCAGATAGAACAAGCTCACCTTCGATGCCACGATAACAGTTGGTGGTGCAAAAATACTGTACTTTGTGGTCATAAGCTGCAGCACTCGGCCTCGCTAGTACACTGCCTGCAACTACACTTCACTCGAGCATGATTATTCAAAAGCATCGAATATCGTTATACAAAAATGTAAAATATTGAGCACTCAGCAATAGCTGTGGATAAACTGCATCACTACGTTTCCCCTCAAGGCATACTAAAACAACCAAAGGAGAGAAGACCAGGTTACAGTGTAGAAATTAAGTCTGTGCATTACCTTGACCTGAAGTGCCCTCATTTACTATTTCCTAGCAATGGCACTGGGCACTGTCACGTTGACGTAATTGATTACACACACACACACACACCCATATGGTATATGTCATATCACCAGAAATTACAGGCGCACAAAGGTTCTAAATTCCGAATACAAAACAGATAGTCCCAGCTATATTCAATTCATAGTCTATTCAGTATTTGATGTTATCGAATATTCTTTTATTTCAAAAGTATACAAGGGATAAAGACACCAAATGAAGTTTGGAAAGAGACACATTGAAATAAGTGTTTTTATCCTTTTGTGTATTATCCGAATGATTCTGCTAGATTATCGGTGCAACTGTCGCGTGGAGGCACCAGTTTCTGAGTGAATGCATGGTGCAGGTAACTTCTGCTCAGCAATATCCAGTCAATCAATAAGAATTACTCACTTTCAGGGAGCCTATATATGAATTTGTTCTGATTTTTTATCTGGAGAGTCTCACCATGCTTTCATCCCTTTAAAAAAATGTAAGGCAGTGGCATAGCCTGAAATTTCAGCTGCGTACATGTATCTAGTAACATGTTTCGTTACTCCTTGTTTCGTTACTGTCATTGGTATATTGCCCCATATAGTTGAAACCGGTTGTTTATTATTTACAAGTGTCTCAGTTACCAGGACGTCTAACTGTGAATTATGTTGCATGCATACGCCCCATTTCTTTTTTTTACCAAGTGGACTCTACACAAAATTCATATATCGTGTTGCTTTAGAAATAAATATTCTACATCCAATTTAATATTCAGAGGTAATTTTTTTTTCGAATACAGTCACTAACCGATTTTCCGGACCTCACGGGGATCGAAAAATAGTCTGAAAAACTCATTCACCCCAAAAAATAAAACTTATTAGGCTTAGAGTGTCTTAAAAAGATCGCTAAAAATGCCCTGCCTCATACTATGCTTGGAGGCGATCATGTTTGCTTGCATTTGTGCAGGAGTGACGTCTCCGTGTGCAGTCAACAAGAGTGTCACCGCGGTGGCAATGAAACTCGTACATTGAAGTTTTGTTTCAGACATGGGCACATATGCAGCCAGTAAGTGCGAAGTCAGGCGCTTTTCATCTGCTCTAATTGGCTACGGCCCAGTGAAGCAACTGCAGCACACGATGTCGTAGCCTCTGCCCTGCACTACACTCGTCTACACGAGCCTGCATGAAATGTGAAAAAAAAAAAAAACAGCCCTATTGATATGTGCTCCTCCCAATCTTGGAGGCTATAAAGCGGGCCACTGGAAGTCAAGCCAGTGGAAAATCCAACATGGTGGCCTCCAAGATTGGGTAGCGTGGCTTGGAATGAGTGATTTAGTGCAGAAAATCGAACTTTGGGGCGTAAATTCGTCTGAAAAATCAGTCCCGCAAGTAAATTAGCTCTATGGGAACCTTGACGGTGCACTTATGAAGTCCAGAATATCCATAAAGTCTGAATTTCTTTAGTCTTAAAAATCCGTCGGCTACTGCATTCACATTCAATTTCATTTGAAAAATTTATTATTCTAACCCACTTAGTGAGAACTTGTTCAGTCACCATCTTGCAGCTACATAGTCTGAAAAATCGTACACTCCAAAAAACTTGTTCAGCCAAAAAAATATATATAATTTGTTAGGCTTAGAGCGGCTTAAGAAATCTCTAACAATGCCCTGCCTCATACTACGCTTGAAAGCAGTCTGATCTACTTGGATTTGCGCAAGAGTGACATCGTCTCCGTATACAGTCTGACAAGAGCGTTACCGCGTTGGCGGTCTTCGAGCCGTGGAGATAGAAGGAACGAGCCCCGTTCCTTCGCACCACTTAGCTAGGATGGCTAGAATTCTAGCCACACTAACTTGGCTCTCGCGAAGGCACATGAGGTGGTGCTGATTACACAAATTCAAAACCACACGAACACATACAAAGATGCAACGCTGTCTCCGAGCCACACCTGCTCTATGGACTCACCACGTGCAAACAGCATCCGAAACTTTAAAAATAAATAAATGAATAAAAATGGATCCCGAATTAAGTGATTATGATGATAATGCTGAATGAAAAAAGAAATAAACAAGAAAAAGTACCGTCGCCTAGAGAGTTTTGTTAGCTAAGGAAGAGCAGGCATGGCCTTCAAGAATGGAGAATGTCGCATGCTCTCTATTGAAAGCATGTGTGATCCAATCTTGGAGGCTATAGAGCAGGCCACTGGAAGCCAAGCCTGGCCAAGCCAGCGGGAAAATCCAACATGGTGGTCCCCAAGATCGGGTAGCGTGGCTCGGAGGGAGTGATTTAATCCGGAAAATCAAACTGTGGCGTCTAAATTAATCTGGAAAATCAGTTGCGAAAGTGCATTAGCTCTATGGGAACCCTGACGGTGCATTTATTAAGTCCGGAATATCCATCAAGTCCGAATTTTTGGAGTAAAAGAAATCTGTCGGCGACTGTTCTCTAATTAGTTATTGTGAGCTGCTGTTCTCTTTTGAAGATTTCCCTGAGCAGGCTGAAAGTAGGCATTTTTTGGCTGGAGATTACAGATCTGTAGCGCTTTCACTGTCCCGTTATACAATAGACACTGCAGACATTGGGGTTACCCTTAGGGTAAACTTTGCCAGGCATGTTCATGCCAACTGGTCAAGTTCAAGTTACCCAGCGAAGGCCAATTTCAGGACTGAAATAATAAAGTTGTATTGGCTCACAGAAATGTATGGGCGCTGACCATAACCTTCGGTTTAAATCGAATTACCTACCAAAACAATTTGATGGAATCGAATTAATGAAAAGCTATTGTAATACCACATATTATACTATAATACACTTTTTCTTATCACAAGGTCAAAAGAAATCTGGTTTTTTTTCATGTTAGGTCTGTGATTCACTATATCATTGCCCACTTTTGCCATGCCACCTTCATGGCTGCAGTGTTTAAAATTAAACTTTATCAGTTACCTTTGAATACTGCGACAAAAAGAATAAATTAATTAATGACTGAATCAGTTAGATCAGCATCACAGAAAACTTTCACATGATGCTGACCCTTGTTGTGATCGAGGAACTCCTCCGTGAAGATAGGAATGTCAAAGCCAGGTATCTCGTCCTTCTTGCTGTCTTCACTTGCTGCCTGCAAAAGAAGAAAAGGAAGAAAACAAAATGACCAAAGTTACAGTTGAACACCTCTACTACGAAATAACCAGTGTAACGAAGGATTATGTCCCAGCTGAATTCGTATCTTTTATATGTATTGTGAACACCTCTACAACGAATATCACAACAAAGGAATTTAGGCATCCCCTACAGCTGATTTGTTGCTTTACAATGAATGTCATGTACCAGGGTCACCGCTGCGCTCCGCAGACACCGCTGAGCTGCTCTATGCATTAGCGCTAATGGTAGCACTAGCAATGCACTTGATGAGCATGCCAATGTCAGTGAGTATTACAGTCCTGCTGCATTGTTCCAGGAATCGCTTAAGTCGTACACTGCTAGTTGTAACACAGCAGTGGGTGCAATGGTTGACGAATACAGTACAGTTGACAATGTGATGATGTAATCAGGACTGATGAGTGACGGCATTTTCAAAGTCATTAGAGCCGAAAGGATGCAAATATCAATGAAGGCAACAGTTATTAAGAGACTGTAAACAAACCTAGAATTTTCACGGCAAGGGCATACGCAATCTGCAACTTTAACTTGCATTGCTCTCACATCTTGACACGGAGCATGCTGTGTACTTCAGTGCCATCAGGCCGTTATAGTTGCACATTCTGCGAGATGAAGTGCAAAAAAAAAAAAAAAAAAAAAAAATATGGGTCATTTCATTAGGTCTCATTTGAATGTCTGAACTCACTGTCATCCCACTTCGGGACAAGCATTCTTGATATTGTTGGTACAGTGGTGTCAAGGCCACAGCCTATTAAGAGCTCTCCTGACGTAAACCCTTCCACATCAGGTGTCGATCTAAAACAAGCAGCGCTTCGTTTACATTGGCTGACTTCATCCAACGCTGCTTTGCTCTCTGCACGGTCCTCTCTGCCACACTGTTACCCTGTGGATAGTAAGGGCTCAACAATGTGTGTGTGGCTTCCCAACAGTGTACAAGTTCCTTGAACTCAGCAGAGGTGAACTGCAAGCTGTTGTCTGTGCATACTGTTCTCTGAACACCAAACCTCACAAAGATTGCCTTCAAGACTTGAGCTATATCTTTAGTAGTTGTTTCTCTCCAGCTGTTCTGAATGTGAAGAGATCAAAGCCAACTATTTCCAATGGTTTAGCCGGCAACGGAGCTAGAAGCAGGGGCTCTGTCCCTGGGCTTCCTGTGGACTTGCAAGTTGTACATCTTTCCACACTGTCATCTTTTCCACACCGTGCTTTCCACTGCTTGGCCATCATACACACTCTCTTGTCCTTGCTTGGCATCTCATTGTGCCCAAGTGGCCTGCATGAAGTTTCTCCATAACTTCTGCCCTGAGGTCAGGCGGGATTATTATTCTGTCACCTTTAAAGAGCAAACGATTAGCGAGGGAAACTTCGGTTGCCGCCTCAACGTAGCACTTCAGGTCAGGTGCCAGCCCATGCACAGTCAGTCATGACATGATGCTCCCTACCTTGGGAAAGTGTTTTGTCAGTCTGCAAGCTTGCCCTGGTTCTGTCTTGCATTTGATTTGAAGCAGGGTGTTATTTCTTCAAGCTCGCACACTGCAGTCTTGAGATTTCTTTCATTGCTTTCATCAACTAGTTTCCCTGAAGGCTTCCGTGAAAGAACATCAGCTGTGTGCAACTTGTTGCCAGGAGAGTGGGACATTGTGTAGTCGTACTCCAGAAGATGCGTCCTGAAACGTTAAAGGCGAGGGCTCAGCTCATCAAGATGTTTGGTCATCAGTAGCAGTGCTAGAGGCCTGTGGTCCATTTCCACATGAAAGGTTGATCCTGACAGGTATTTGCAGAAAATCGTCATTCAGTCTAAGTGAGGGACTGTGCTGTATATGCCACTGGTGGAGCCTTTCATGCGACTGCTGTAGCAGCCTCTGCCCCAAGACCATATGAAGAAGTGTCCACTGATACTGCATGAAGCAGTCTAGCATTTAAAAATTTCTTGATTTTTTTCAAAGCTTTGCTGTTGAGCTGAGCCCTAGTGCCATTCAGCATCTTGGTGTAGCAAGTCTCTAAGTGCTTTGTCAGGTCTGTTAGGCTTCCGCCTAACAGACCTGCCACATGGTTTACGAAGCCCAACAAGAACTTGACTGCCAGCACATCTAGTGGTAGGTGAAGTTGTGTGATGGCCATGACCTTGCCCAGGCTGGTACTGACTGTGGCAGATACCATGCGCCTTAGGAATGCAACTTCAGTTTGACAAAATGAACACTTGTACATGTTCAGGGTAACACTTGCATATTCTAGCTTCTTGAGCACACACCAAAGATTGGCATCTTGTTCTTCAATTGTCTTACCTGACATGATGATGTCGTTTTGCAGACAACTCAGCTTGTCTAGTCCTTCCAGTGCTCTGAGCATCTCAAGTTGGTAGAACTCAGGTGCCGTGGAGATTCTGAGGGGCAGTCTCAAGAAGTGGAACCTTCTGACTGGTGTGATGAAAACTGTGTATTCACGAGAGTCACGGCCAAGGGAATCTGCCAGTACCCTGCTAGTGCATCCAGGCGACTGAAAGGAGTTGCACCAGCTAGTTTTGTGAGGCACTCTTTGACTGTAGGCATAAGCACTCGTTCACGAATGATCTGCTGATTCAGCTGGCCATGGTCAATGCAAATGCAGAGCTCATTCATTTTCAGTGTGACGACTATCGAAAGACACCATTCCGTTGCTTGCTCTACCTTCTGGATGACGCCTATGTCCTTCGTCATTCTAAGCTACTTCTTCACAAGCGGTAATAATGAAAGTGACACACGCCTAGGATAGATGACTGACTAGGGTTTGGCATTGTTCTTGTGGGACTCCGTCTTCACGAGTCCATGCCCAGACGTTAGCACAGGCTAAGGAGCCACAAAGTCAGAAATGTCGGTCACTTGCATATGCTTCAGCCAAATCAGGATGGCACTGCAGAATCCCAAGTGATTGTATGGTTGCCCGACTAAACTGAGCTTCATTTAACCTTTGATGACAAAGACTGCTTCCTGGATTTTGGCACCACGTCAAGTGATTGTTGCGTCGTGTAGCCTACTGTAGCGATCGCTGTCTGACCTGGGCCTATCAGTAGCTGTTTTGTTGCCTTGATGGGTGCTATGATGTTTGCGTCACACTGGTTGTGTGCAATTGCTGTCGCATCAGTGCCAGTGTTGACCTTGAAAGTGAAAGGCACCTTGTTCATAGAAACAGTTATATGCCACGGGTTGGTCCTACTTTGACTTCGCCTAAATGTAGTTCTTCTAAGCAGCTTAATTGTTCTTGGAAGCACGAGGTTTCACCCCTGGGCTTTTTGACAGGCACACAGAAGCATAGTGGCCTTTCTGCCCATAGTGGTTGCATGTCTTGTTCGCTGTGGGGTACTGTGCCTTTGTGCGGTTGCGCACACTGCCATACCACTTGCAGCGTTGTCTTTCACCTTGCTTCTGCATTGTAGGCGTGATGACCTGAACAAGGCTTTCATTTCTTTGTGGTGGGCTTTCATGCTCGCTTGGGCGCATACTTCTCCTACACCGAGTCGGCTGTTCGATGGAGAGGATTTCTTTATGTTACAGTTTGACGGCCTTCGAACTGCAGGCGGCTGTAATCACTTTCTCAAGAGAGTTCAGTGTCACGCTGCAGCCTTTTACCAAGTTCCTTGACATGAACCTATCCCAAATCAACTCATCTTCGAGAGTTCTGTAGTTGCACATTTCCACCATCTTGAAAAGCTTTCATGTGGCTCTTGCTTCCAAGAGCTTGCTTCCAATCTCACTCACTCGTACTTCACATTTTTGCAGGGCAGAAAATGCTTTTCAAAAGAACTCGACCATGACGTCACACAGTGATATTTGTTTCTCAGTCAGTTTTATGGCGACGAGCATGTCCTCCGCATCTTCACCCATGGCGTAGAGCAATATGTTAATTTGTGTCGTTCTGTCCTGGCTTGTGAGATTGGAGATGAGGTGGTAGCATTCCAACCTGCAATGTGATTGCGTTCTACTTCAGGCTTGCGGTAGCTGAGTTTTGGCAGAAGCTCTACGGCAAGCAGCTTGACTGCCACTGTGGCAGAAGCAGCGTCTGCACACGCTTCGTCTCTGTCAGAAGCCTGACATGGCACTAGTTTCAGTGTGCGGCTTCTCATGTTGAGCTCACTATCCTCGTGGGTGCCTTGCTACCTTGGCTATCCCACCGCTGCTTCCATGCAGTCATCAGGGCCAATTATGACTAACGAACACCGTTTATTGTAATATTGTTATGCTGGTGGGCTGGCTTGCTAGTTCAATGCTGTTGGTTGGTGCGTCTCTGCTTGTCTCCGGGAATCCGGGGTTGAGTGTATTAGTAGCCAGGTTCTTCTCGACAGTCCACTTGGCTTGCTTGCCACTTGGGGCACTGTGCTTGGTGGCCCCCACAACAAAGTATGACATTTAACTATGTGTCCCTGCAGCTGTATGCACGTAACATTGTAGTGCTCTTGCTTACGGCCGTTAAGGACAATTATAGCAGCTGAGTTCAGACTCGCCCAAAAAGTTTTTTAACCCTTTGGGGGTCTAAGACGTAAATATACAGTGCCACGAACAAGTTTAAAATGGTTAATGCCATATATTTATGATACTATCTGCGTGTTTGAAAAATGCCCCAATTTTCCCACTCTCTGTTGCCCAGCAAGTGCTGCCACCTAACGTGGATGCAAGATTTTTCTTTCACTCTGTACTCTCTTGGTTTCAATTTCATGGCTTTTTTATATCAGCACATCAGCAACCACTCACACATCCACGAAGCTGTAAGTTTTGGTTTTGTCTTATAGGCTGTTTCTGTTTGTTGCGCTCTCAAGAACTCATGTCTATCTCGTTTCTAATCTCTCAAAGAGTCACCGCTAGATGTTCAGCTGTTTATTACTCACTAGGGTGCAATTACATCTGTTCACAGGTGGGCACTGGTATATACAAACGATGCTGCTACGCCTGCGTTTCTTTTCTTGTGACTTAAGAAAAATTACTGTCCCTCGCAAGAAATTACTGACCCTCGTTGGCGATGGGATCAAGGATTACTTCAAGGTTCTGGCGGCTCGTCTGGTTTTACCGATGGGCGCACAACCATAGAGTTGCATGTGCTCCCATACACAGCTTGATCACGCTATAGATGTGCGCACCAGTTGCACTTGTGCAAATGAGCCACAATAGATCTATTCCAACTGAACCCAAGTGCCGAATCTGAATATATTTCTGTGTATCTACTTTCTTATTCTTATTACAAGTATTTATGCAAGTCTATCTGTACTCATGAATAAACAATGCATGTTTACCTATGGTAAATATTTTTTTGTTCCTTTATGGTCACTCTAAAAAATTTTAATAAATTTTTTTTCAAAACAAATCACTCTGCAGATTTTAAATCTGCAGTAAAAGAAATTTGACCCAGGGGGATTGCATTTGGCAAAGAAATTTGACCCTCAAACGGTTCAAGAAGGACCCTCCACAGCACTTCTCTCCAGTCCATACATTGAGCAAGTTTTCAGTGTCACTGTAGATATCTCCACAAGGAAATGAGATAAGGCTATATAAGAAAATTTTGAAAAGCAATTCTCAGTGAAGATAAACAATGTGTGAAGAGCTACAGAAGGCATATTGAAAGAACCAGGTCACCTCATTGTATTTGCTGTATTTGAGAAATGTTAATAAAATAGGGACGAAAGTAATGTTAAAGTAATTACTCTATTATTTTTGTAGGGCAGTAGCTAGTGACTATAATCAGTTACATTTTTTAAAGAATGTAATTGTAATCAGTTATGTTCTGTAACGTGTACAAGTCTGCTTGAAACGCAACAGGAAGCATGCAGTTAGCAGAAGCAACACTCACATCAGCCGTTGTGCCATTTGTAGTAGCTGCCGCAGTGACATCATCACCTGAACATGAAGCAAACATTGTGTTAGACAGCGAGGGTTCCCCTGCCATGATCTCATGACAAGTGGTACGTGCTCATGCTGTAATGGGACCACAGATACTTGCAAAATAACAAAAATGAATAAATTAACATAAGCAGGACTTCTGTGTTCACAAATATGGGCACATAAAATGAAATTTGCCCCTGAATAAGAAAATAAAAAACATGGGAATGCAAATGAACTCATTCTCAAAGTCAAAGACAGCATTAAAAGTTCCATATCACAATGAAGGGTGCTGGAAAATGAAAATCGATTGAAAGCAGCACCGGAAGTACCACTGAGTTAAGTATAGCTTTAATGATTTGTTGCCGAGCAAAATGTGCCAAAATGCCTTAAGCCACTTCTATACTAAAGAGACCAGTGAAAGTATGACAATTAAACACTATACACACTGTTACAGTGAAGAGCACAAGTAAACATTAAAGGCACAGCAGCAAAGGCTTTCTTGGTAATGTATTTTTCTCAGCCCTGTGGACATCAGGAACTGCAACAATGACAAATTCATTAATTAGTGATTACTATATAATTTACGACCACAGCCAACCTATATGATGTGCTAGAAAAACAAGATTGCCTTCACACAAACACTTCGAAGTATAACGGGCAATCCACATCTCATTCAGCAACTCAGTTCTTTCTCATGTTCAGGTGATTATTCCCCAGTCTTCAAAAAACTTTCATTGTAAAGGGTTCTGGAAGCATTCGTACTACATGAATTATTGGCGGAAATTAAAATAGTTGTAAATACCTTTCACTTTCTTTTCGTGCTGCTTCTTTGTGAACATTTTGTAGGCTTCAGTCTGCTGGTACTGCTCCATTTCCTTCGAGTAGCGCTCCCTGTCTTTCTCAGCCTCATCCAAGTATTTCTGCACAGAGTGAGCATAACAGCTCATATTATCAAGTTCAAATTTCATTGGGAAAAAAGTAGGTCCTTATCAGAGTTTAACCAAAACATATTTGCAGAAGCCTCGTTCACCACTGTCTCGTGGAAAGAAATAGTGTGTCTGGCTGCCAATGTGTCAATGAGAAGCCACTTTTCCTTTTGTCGAAAAATTCCTGAGATGCTCTGAACCAAACAGTGAGATAGTGGCAGGTTCAGGTAGGCAAGGAGGTGCACTCAAGTCTGCATAAATCAGACAATACAATCACAAGGGTATAACAGAGTCATGCAACAACTGGCAAATGTAGAACCCTCTTATGCATTGTATAAATATTTTTAGATGTTCAGATTTTTTAAAGCTGTATGCTAACTCACTAAAGGTGCACTCTGCAGGTTGTCTCACAGTGTTGCTTAATTTCCTGTAGCTGAACAACAATTATCTAGTATTGGATCATCAATGAAATGTGTGAATGCACCGTGCATGTAGATATGACAATGGAGGATGCTGAGTTGCCAAGCATCACATAAAATTGGCTCAGTATGCACGCAGTATGCTAGGAATGCCTGCACGCTGGATGCTGTGGGACAAGATTGGCATGTGAGAGTACTCCTGGTGCTGTGCACATAAATCCGTAAGTGCACTAGAGCCTTGTGTGAATCATGTGCATGAGTGTAGTCAACCTTGCACCAGTGTCTGAAGGAAACAGCAAGGAAACGTTCACTGATGCTGCTGTGTTTGATCCACAGCAAAGCAGAAAGTGTCAGACACAGTACCAATATATGAAGCCGCAGAAGAGGAGGAATGTGATCCAAATCAAAAATCAAATTGTGGGGTTTAAAAGAACACAAAAGAAAAACACATAGTTAGGCTGATAAGTATACTCTTAAGGGAAGACGCTCCTCAGAACAAGTTTTTTTTTTATTGCTTGTACTAGAGGTTTCAAAATTCAGCAGATTATAGTTTTCTATGCAGATTTCAAATATTTCATTACTTTTTGTGTAGCTGTTATAGTTTTTGAATCATGTGATGGACAATGGCAAAATATAGTCTTTTTTGTGGGCGCTTCTTTATGTACTAAATTTTCACAAAAAGCATTGTGCTGTAGCTTGTTTAGCTCTTTGTAGATCCCAAAGTGCCAGTATCCAGCCAAACAGCATATACAATTACTGGAACTATGCAAAAAGATTAGAGTATTTCAATTATTCTTTTTCTCGATTCCCTGAAATATAGCCTTGTAGTTTCGCTACTATTGCTGGGAGATATTGCAATCTTAAGCAAGTATAAGCACTGTACATATCTTAAAGAGTAAGTGTGCCAAATTTCATTAGTATAAGACAATTATGAATGTACAAGGTTATTTTCGTGTCATTGTGAAAAAAATTAGTTGAATTCTAGTTTTTTTTTCATGATTGCAGTAATTGTAGATGCTGTTTGAATAGATATCGACACTTATTGGCCTACAAAGAGCTAAATAAGCTGCAGCACAAAGCTTCTTGCGAAAATCAATTACACAATAATGTGCCCACAAAATTGCTCTATTTTGCCATTGTGTAGGACATAACTCAAGAACTATAGTTGATACACAGAAACTAAAGGCATATTTGAAATCTGCTTGTAATGCTCTATAAGTGGGTGTATTTTCAAACCTCTAGTACAAATATTTAAAAGATGTTTTTTCGAGGAGCATCTCTCTTTAAAACTATATTTCTTAATAAAGGCCAAAGTTCAATTTGTGAATTTTACGCCAGAACCCGATTCCTGGTATATCAGTGTTTTGTTACAGATTTCGAAGTACATCTCTTTTTTTTTTTCATGTTTCGGCCGTTGTGGCTCAGTAAAGGTTCTTGAAACTTGCCAAGTTCAATCTCTGGCTTTTTAAAACATGATATACCCCGCATTTATCAATGAAACATTACCTAGGCCCAAGCAGATGACGTCAAAATCCTTGACATCACTGTTCATCAGTGTTGAGATTTGGGCTCATTGGTAAGTTATCACGAGACATTTGCATCACAGCGAGCTGGTGTGGGAACTTCAAGGTGGCAGTATCACCCACACTTCATTTTTCAGTCTTTGCTGGTTTATCGATCCTCTTCTCAAAGTAAGAGTAACCTTCCTGGCATTGTAAAAGGGAAATTTACTAATTTAACTAATTAACTAATACAGCTGAAGCAATTTTCTTTTTCTGGTGTACCTTCAAAGTCACAACACAACACACAGGCTACGAGGGGCGCCGCTGAGAAGACCTCTGAATAATTTTCACCGTCTCGGCTTGTTTAACATGCACTTAAACTTAGGTGAGCGTGCGCTTTAGCATTTTTGGCCTCAGCAAAATTCCACTGTGGCAGGCGACAATCAAACCCACAACCTCATGTCCAGAAGCAGAATGACATAGCCACAAAGCCACCACAGCAAGAAAGGAAGTTGATCCATAGAATAGCTTTATGTGCTATAGTTCCAATTACCGTATTTACTCGCATAATGATCACACTTTTTTGTCACAACAAATTTATGCAAATTCAGGGGTGCCATCATTACGCGGGTTAAATTCCCACGAAAAGAAACATTTTCTTTTTTCATCCCGCATTTGCTGCAGGACGACAAGCAGGCAGCTGCCGCTATCAGTGCGGGACACCATAACAAAAATGGCGGCAGGCGGAGCAAGCCAAACGCGCCGAACGTGATTATTTTTCTTCTCGTGAGTACATTACGCGCATTGAAACAGTTTCTTCCACATCAGTAATGAATAATATTGCTAATATCGGCAAGTTTGCGACAATAACATATCCATGTCTACTTTGAGGGGACAGAAACAGAGATGGGCGCATTTAGCTGCCAGTGACAGTAATGCATCGCAGGCATGCTGCGGAAACTGCGGCAATTGTTTTCACTGCTATCCTAATATGGCAAGTTTCCGCTAATGGTGGGTGAATATCTTAGCTGCATTACAAGCGTCAGTGTATGAATAGGGCACACTTTTAACGTATCAATGTAAACGTGGCCACTATCGTTGCTGCTCACAATTTGTTGCGTGCTTACGAGTGCAGACGAGAAGAATCTAAAAGCGCCCTTTATGTTGTTGTTGACCAAAACGATTATGAAGCCTACAAATAATAAAGCCGAGGCAAGCTTGGTTGTAGCTTTTCTTTTTCATGGAAGTGCGGAAAGTGTCGAAAAGAATGAAATAGGGCATCTGCTTAAGAATGCTGGGTGCGTGCAGACCGCTTGGTATGTCTTCAAGAGTCATTTGTGTAGCATTCAACAGACGGTAAGCACGATCATCATTAGCTAAACTTGGCACACGACATATCGCTGTGACAAGTTCAGGGTGCGATCATTACACAGGAAAGAAAAAAAATCGAATTTTGATGACAAAATTCAGGGGTGCGATCATTACGCGAGTAAATGCAGTACTCAGGACAAACATTAGCCACGTTCTACACTAATGCTGCAAAATGGGTTATGAGAAACATTGAAGTGAAGCACGCTGAATTAGCTTTGACTATCAACTTCATTTTTTTAATTTTTAATGTGCACCTAAAGGAAAGCATGCAAGCATTCTTGCATTTTTTCCCTCCCATAATGTGGCCACCACGATGGGGGGTCGTGCCTGCATCATCATTCTCAGCAATGGTGGGCTAACAGAAGAATTTGGTCAGTGAAAAAAAAAAAAAGAAAAGAAATCTTACACTTTAAGCAAATGAAATGTTTTAAACAAAACAAAGCATTAATGTGAAGCAATGCAAGTCAATTCTGTCTGCCTGTCAACCTTTGCTAAAATTGGTGTACAACAGATTCCATTCAATGCAAACAGTTATCTATTCTTTAATCATTTTAATATGAGAACAAGGAACGAGTTGCAGATGCATCAGTTTCAGTGAAAAAATCAAGTCCTCATTATAATTCATGCAAACAACATTCAAGTAGCCCAGCTTTCGACTCTTGAGCAGGCATGTGCGATACAAATGAATAGACAAAGGCTGCATGCGAACTGGGACTGCTGCTTCCACCCAGGCACCAATGTATGACCAATGTATGAGCAGACTTTTCGAATTCAATTTCCAAATCTAGGTACTTACCCATGCAAAGAAAGAAGAATTTTACCATGCAGCTTCCAAGTTTTATATAAAAACAATTTACTTGGTAGTTTTACCAAACAAGACTTTTCATCCGATTAGGTACAATGTGGTCTGCTGCTAAGGTGAACATATGAGTGTGGGGCCTCGGCAAGTTTCACCCTGCAAGAAGTGTGCAAGGCCCAGCTTTGCGATAAGTGAATAGCAATCAGATTGACTCAAATTAATGGGTTTAAAGGGACACTAAAAAGAAAAGCTATACAAGCTGCATTAGTAAAGTAACCTTCTGAAATCTCAAAAAGCCACTCTTACTGTGAGCAGATGTTTGGTAAGCCAGAAAAGACATAATGGGTGGCACCATGGCCTTGAAATTCCTGCACCAGCTGACTGTGACATCATGGATCTTGAATACATCTGCACGGGCCTAGTCAATACATTTAGCGGCAAAGATCGACTACATCATATATTAAAGAAGACGAATAGTGAATTTAGAAAGTTTGAAGAACATTTATTGAGGCATAATGTCCGAAATATGGAAAAAAAATACTTTGAAATCCGCAACGTCATACTGCCCTATGGTGCTGGGGTTTTAGCATAAAATTTAAGAAATGGAACAGTGGCCTTCGTCTTCTTTTCCACTAACCAACCTATTACTGCGATATTTACAAAATTTGAATTTTTTAAAGAATACTTTAGCACTAGCCATAAAAGGTGTCATAGTGGGGGCTCCAGATTCATTTCAACGCCCTAGGATTCTTTAACATGCACATAAATCTAGGTATACAAGTGTTTTTGTATTCAGCTGTAATCGCAATGTGATTACCATGGCCTGCAATCGAACCTGTGACCTTGCATACAGCAACAGAAGCTCACTGCTCTGCAAGCACCCGCACAGTGCATGAACACTGCTTTGAATGGCACCCATAGTTGAAGCATCCTCAAAGTTCAAGCAGCTGATGTGTGTGTTTCCTTTCACAGTGGACCATACTTGCCATTTTGCATAATTTTTTACATTATTTGAGCTAGATTACAGTACGTTCTGTGACAAGCGCCGGCTTACCTGCTTTTCCTGGGGACTAAGCTTGCTCCACTCAATGGCCAGGATCTTTGTGACATCTGGAAAGCTGGCCGTCGGGTTTGCAGTTCGTACACCCTCCCGCCGATCATTCAGGAAACGGACGTAGCCTGTGAGAGGTCGTTCCGGTGCATTGACATCACGAGCCCTCTTCCTCCGTTTGCCTTTGGTCCACTTAGCCTTCTTCTTTGTCTGAAAGATAACAGTAGCACAGTTATACCTGGCTAATAGTCCCTGCCGCAAGTGTCCTAAGAGCGCTTACTCATTTTTTGTCCGGGTAATTCTAGCAATTCTAATCAAATCTGTTGGAGCACTCAGCACTCATTTAATTTTCACTTCTACCATTAGTCACCGACAAGTAAATGGCCAACAACAGTAATATGCCCTGTTAAATGCGCGAACAAACGAGATGATGCACAAGAGGCCACGAGAGAATGGGGGGTAATTAAAAAAGCACAGGAAAATTCAAGCAAGCTTGTGAGACTGTAGGTTCAAGATAACGTAAGGAAATGTAATATTTGACCTGGATGCTGGTGACATCATAACTTATTATAATGCAGCGAATATTTGGCACGTGAAGTTCTTTCACGGCCTCTTTAAGGGCGCCAGCATTATAGCTGCCAAGCAAATCGCATGCAGTTACTCGTAACTGCATACGACTTGAGAAGTTTTCTAGACGCCTTGAATGCAAGCAGCGAAGTTGACGTAGCTGATGCTGTTCACATGAGCATCAAAGTCTCTATTACCTATGATGCACAGGCACCTCAAAGCCGATCGGTACTGAATTTCTCGATCGCGATTGGCTCCTTTGCGCAAGGTGCGAGAGGGAGTCAATAGTTAAGACATTCAATACGGATCGGGCTCGATAGTGATCGATGGTGCCCCGTGTGACTGGGGTATACATCGTTTCGACATCGATACGAACACTAAGCTAAATCTGCTCCGGCTAAGTAGCTTTTCACTTACATCGCTCGGTTCTACTGAGTCCGTCGCTGTGGCAGGACCATTATCGTTGCCTGCAGAAGAATGGAAAAAAAAGTGTAAGACACAACGGGGAACAGCACGCACTTTCAGGAGAAATTGTGGTTCTTGTGCTCCGTTCAGAGAACAGCACCAGCGGCAGCACAAGCGAAACCGATGACGCTACCTGAACAACCTACTACCGCTGGCTCTTCACTGGCTGCTTCTACATCTGCCGATTTTTCCATGTCGCTCGTAGGATTCCAAAATACGTAAATGCGAAACCTGTGTGTTGGCGTGTAGGCGAAACGCTAAGAACGGCGTTTGATAAGTTATTTACTCTTGAGCTTTACGCTGTGGTTAAGCACAAAATTTACCATCTAATGTTCAACAAACAGTCAGCAACGTAACCCGGCTACTTCAACGTAAGTGTACGCTTTGAAAGCTGCGAGGAAACTGTCAGGTTGACAGCACAAATTTAAAGCGACCCAAACAATGCAGGCTCTTTTCTGTGCCGCAACACCTGGCCTCTTGGCTTGGATGAGCTTGGCTCAAAATGTAAAATGTTGTTAACAATCATGTGTAACTAAAACATTTTTTTTCTTCATATATTGCCAATTAGCTCCAGTTGCGGTGTTTCGCATTAAGTTAATTATAGCTAATTACTTGTTTTGCGGTCTAGTGCTGACGCACATTACCCTGCGACGGTTGTTCCCTGACATTTCCCTAGTTTCTTCCCTAGTTGCATGAGTGACAGCTGTTTCTTCAAGAGGCCCGGCCTGTAGTTTTCATTTTCATTTACGTCCGCTCGTTACCATTACCGTGATTAACCGTCTTAAGCCGCTGCTTCATTGTTTCATAGTCCTTGCACACCCCTGAATTTCTTGCGAACCTTTATGAACAAATATGCGACTACGAAGCCGCGTCTCCTTCGAGTTGCTGGGTCGCTTGGTCACGTTGCTGACGCGGCTGCGTGCGTGTCGCTGGTTCCCGTGGAGAGTTTGCGGGCGGTATCAGCAACAAACAGCAGTGATGTGAGGCAAAATATCGTAGACGGAAATGCGCAGTTAGGCACGTTGACGTGCTGTAGACGTGCTACGTACAACTACTCAAGCACAAGTTGTTCACTATTTCGGCATTTGCGCTTTGACATGATGGTGAGTTTACGCTAATCGCACTGCGCTTTATTGACCGCTGTATCAAAGACAAAATGTGCAGTGATAGTAACGTCAAGCATTCTCTGAGTATTTTTTGTACATTGGCACATGTCGCTTTCATGATCTAAACTACTATGCTTGCGAATGAGCGTTGTGGTTGAAAGCTTTTTGGCGCGAAGATGTGGAGTATTTAAACCGTGAAATTGGGAGCGTTCATCTATCACTTGCGCATGTTGCAATGACTTTACTGGAAGCGAAAAGTTGAGGCCAGTTTTTGTGCAGGATTTAGTATAAAAATGTCGGAGGGGCTCGGACTCCGAAATAAACCCCCTCCCTCCCTACCTACGCGTCACTGGCTGTTAGCATATCGGCGTGAACTTTTGGGCTGTTAGCCAAGTATCACGAACACAACTGCAAAAAAGGACTGTGTATGAGTAGATGTATACCAACGAATCACGCTTGTCTTGGTCGAGGTAAACTTAGTGAACACTCTAAAACAGCAAACCATTTCTATCGACTGCAGGGTCTTTTCGTCTCTGTACGTCGGCGATAACACAAAATGTCGACACCACGGTAGATAAACACGTATATATATGATGCGATGGTGCTTTTTTCACTGTCCGTTCTTTCAGCCTGGCGATCACTAGGTGGTCAAACAGCCGACGCAGTCTATTCGCTAATTTATTGAAATTAGTTAAAATCTTTTAATTGCTGTTTTAAAGCGAAAAGAGAGATGAAAGGCAGGAAGTTAACCAGAAGCAAATATCTGGTGTGCTACCCTGCACATGGGTTGGGGCGAAAAGGGGGCTAGAATGGAGGAGAAAAGAGAAAAATACAAAAGAAGTACTAAATGCGTTCACTAAGTCCTGTAGGTCTCAAAAATCGCAACAATGCTTTAACAGTCTTCTTATAAGATGTAGAGTGAGTCATGTCTGCATTGGAGGATTGTGTCTCCCGAAAGCGGTCGATCGTCGAGCTTGAGCACTGCAGTAAGTAAACGTCTCTGTGCACAATACTGTGGACGATGGCACATGGCCAGCGTAGCAATGGTAGCGTTGAAGATGGAGGCCTCAGGAAGCAAATCAATTCACAATTTTAAGAGCGCTGTCCACTCTTAAGTTATTCGTCGACAAAAAATTCGCATTATCCTGCATCGATATCGAAACTGGACGCATGAAGAGCGTCGGACGAACTGCCCACCTGATGCTCCCCGCCTACTTCGGTTTCTTCACGTCAAATGTTTGACCGCTTGTGCTCGCTGTGTATAATTTTATCTCCCGAAGGTCGTGTTCTCGGCGTCCTACCGTGTACCGTCGCTTGCAGTGCATGGCGCGCGACGACGGATTGGACGCCTCGGAATGCAGTCATGACAGCGTCGAGGATAACGTGGGCAGTACTTCCAGCGCTGTTAGCTGGCCCCACTTTCGGTAACATGGGATCAGGGGCGTAACCAGAGGCGAAGGTAGAGGGGGGGGCGCTGTACACGTCCCCCCCCCCCGGTGTCCTTTTGAAGTTTCCGCGAACCAGGAGGATGCCGCCAGCCCAGCACTCCTTTACTCACCCTTAACACTTTATTATTGAGTGTTGCCTACAGGCGACATACGAGAAAAGAAACAAAAAAACAACGGCAGCGATAAACACGGACGCGACACAGAGAAGAGGGACCAGGAGACACGGCGCTGAACTCGCAACAAATTTTTATTGGATGCGCATATGTAAATTTACGCACAACAGGAGTTCGTAAAGGAAGGACAAAAGAACAAAACAACAACAAAACACACTCGCATACGCACACACGCACATAAGAAATTCAGAGCACCATGTTGTTTAACAGCAAACCATTAGTGTGAAGACATATACCTGCAGCCCGCTTCAAAGGGGACGTCACTTAAATAGTGATCGTTACCCTATTGCAAAAACCAGCGCCACTGGGACCCAGTGCGCCGGGTTATGGGCCCAGTACAGCGCGCTGGACGCTGGGGCGCTGGGAAGGCGCTGGGAAGGCGCTGGGAAGGCGCGGCGTACTGGGAGGCACTGGCTACTCGTGCGAAAAACAGCTCTAGCGCGTTAAATATACGGTGCCTAGACACCGTATATATTTTTTTGAATACAGAAAGCAAGAAAGAGCGCTTTAGTGCAATAAAAAAAAGAAAAAAAACGTAAAAAATAAAACTGCTCCGACAAGGATTCGAACGTCCGACCTACGGATCCCCAGCCCGTCACTTTTCCACTACGCCACGCCATCAACGGGAAATACGCGGATAATTTGGCATGTCAAAGCCGAGAAGCAGTTTGTTCCGCAGAGCTACGTCTCGTACAGACATGGTTGATGCGCTATCGCCCAGCAACTAGAACTCACGCCTGTACCAGAAATAAAAAATTGCTGTCCGTATTCAGCAGTATGCTTGGAAGTGCCACACCATCGATTTTCGCTTGCGATTGCTATTTTAATTTCGAAAAGAAGTCCTAAATGAACCGCCGACCCGGGATGGTGTATGGCCTGTTACTGCCGATTTCGATAGCCATTTCTTGTTCTTCACGCAAAGGATATGCACCGTTTCCTTAGTTCAGTGATGCCTTTCAGTCAACACGCATGTCTAGTCATAGATCTTCGTCAGAGAAGCGCGGGCTAGTGCTGGGAGCCTTCGGCGATAGCACACATACCTGTGTTTATGACGCGTCACATCTGCGGTCACCGCTTCTTGTGCTGGCACTGTAGACATGAAAAAATCGTTTATTTAAGAATATCGATGCGAAAGCTGAAATATAGTGATTTATCCGTGTTAGATTTCTTGATTCCTGCGCCTAGACACGCCAAGAGCACGCACTCGGCGGATTCGCTAGGCCTAAGCTTCGGTGGGGAGCGATCTCGGCGCGGGTAGTTAAAATAGCAATCGCAAGCGAAAATCGATGGTGTGGCACTTCCAAGCATACTGCTGAATACGGACAGCAACTTTTTATTTCTGGTACAGGCGTGAGTTCTAGTTGCTGGGCGATAGCGCATCAACCACGTATGTACGAAACGTATCTCTGCGAAACAAACTGTTTCTCGGCTTTGACATGGCAAATTATCCGCGAATTTCCCGTTGATGGCGTGGCGTAGTGGTAAAGTGACGTGCTGGTGATCTGTAGGTCGGACGTTCGAATCCTTGTTGGAGCAGTTTTATTTTTTACGTTTTTTTTCTTTTTTTTTTATTGCACTAAAGCGCTCTTTCTTGCTTTCTGTATTCAAAAAAATATATACGGTGTCCAGGCACCGTATATTTAACGCGCTAGAGCTGTTTTCGCACGAGTAGCCAGTGCCTCCCAGTACGCCGCGCCTTCCCAGCGCCTTCCCAGCGCCCCAGCGTCCAGCGCGCTGTACTGGGCCCATAATCCGGCGCACTGGGTCCCAGTGGCGCTGGTTTTTGCAATAGGGTATCATGAGATTCGTCGTTTTTTTTTTTTTTTTTTCATTGAATTCTCCATGCTTTCTTCCTGACTGCGTTTGCCGGAGGAGGTATCTATACCTGGGGAATGACGTTGAAGGAAATACACCCAATGGACTTCGCGTGTGCGAGAATATGCCCAAAATCGGTTTACTTTGCCTATTTATTTATAGATTCTATCGGCCCCACTCAGGACCAAGATATGAGTGGAATAGGATACATACAAAATATACAAATAATTCACAATTAACGTAGCAACAAATCAGTAGGTAACAAGCATGGAAACTGTAACTCGTTAAACGCACTTCCTGTTGGGCTACTTGGTAAATGTTCATTATAAAATATAAAGACTGTCCCGTTCTCTCGTGTGTGTCCGTTTATTTGGCGTCTTTATATTGTATACTGTAACTCGTTATTTAGGTACAACGAACGCAATGAATAGTCTGTGACACATTGATATTGTTTCCATGCAAAGACACCAGTTTTACAAAGGTCTAGATACATCGCCGCTTGGAAAATAATTACTGAATGCTTGTTGCGTTAATCCGATGTTCAAGAATTAACCAAGGAGTAGAACACAGTATCAACAGAATATGAATTAATATTCAATGACAAAATAGCAAAACATGCGTGCAGAGTATATAAATCACTCACATTTGACTTGATAACAAATAAATAGGCAACAATGTAAGCGATAACTCCTTATTTAGGTGCCGTGAACGCAATTAAATAATGTTCAACGACAAAATGACACTATTCCATGCAAAGGCACTTGTTTTAAATGGTTGAGATACAGCGCGTATGAACTATAATTAGTGAATGTTGCGTTAATACAATAATCGAGGACCAAGAACACATCCTGGTAAAAAAGAAAAGGGGGGGGGACCTGTAGCAGTCTTTCGTAAATCTTAATTCTACACATTTGCAGTGTTTATTCCTAGTAATTGTTTATCCAGCTTCGCCTATCTATTTTGACTTGTCCTAACACATTGACTGTTTTGTAAAAGAAGTTAACCTGTTTCTGCTTTCTTCAAGATTTCACTAGTGGCAGATTCGCTGTGATAGAAAGCAGGGATACCGAAATGTCCCGACCTTACACTCTTAAAAAAGTTACTCTTTGGGTAGTACTTTGCCACACAACAATAATCGTCATCTGTCTTGTCCGCGTTTCCTTTAATGAAGCGAAACCCGGTATATTCCAAGTCACGAAGAGCATGCGCGTTATCAGCTTGACAGAGCATTCTCGACAGGAAAGTAGCGAGCGCAGCGTTTTCAAGAAAGGACACGCAAGCAAGACAGATGATGATTACACTCTATACACTCTTGAAGAAGTTTACACCCTTTGGGGTGTATATCTTCCACGCAACAATAATCATCTGCATTGTTGGCGTTTCCTTCACTGAAAATGCCGCGCCCGCAATTTTCCTGTCGGCAATGCTATGTCATGCTGATAACGCGCATGCCGTTCGTTACTGGGAAGTACCGGGCTCGCAGCGTAAAAGAAAGTAAATGCGGACAAGACAGATGATGTTTATTGTTGTGTGGCAAAATACGACTCAAAGGGTGTAAACTTTTCGTACTCTTAAAACAGTTGGACCCTTTGGGGTGTATATTTGTCCCACAACAATAATCATCATCTGCCTTGCTTGCGTTTCCTTTCTTGAAAACTCGACGCTCGCTACTTTCCTGTCGAGAATGCTGCGTCACACTGATAACGCGCATGCCGTTCGTGACTGGGAAATACCTGGCTCGCAGCGTTAAAGAAAGGTAACGCGGGCAAGACAGATGACTATTATTGTTGTTGGACAAGATACGCCCCAAAGGGTGTAATTTTTCTAAGAGTGTAGAGTGCACACTCTTAAGTAAATGTACACCTTTTGAGGTGTATATTTGCCACACAACGATAATCGTCATCTGTCTTGCCCACATTTCCTTTCTTGAAAACGCTGCGCTCGTTACTTTCCTGTCGAGAATGCTCTGTCGTGCTGATAACGCGCATGCCGTTCGGGAATTGGAAGTACCGGACTCGCAGCTTTAAGGAAAGGAAATGCAGGCAAGGCTGATGACGATTGTTGTTGTGTGACAAATATACACCCACACATATAAGAGTGTAGGACCGGTACACCATTTCCAGCTTTGACGTGAGCGTCTTGGGAGTGCTGATGTGTAATCCATTATGGAACGCACAAAAGGCTCCTGCTGAGCTTAATCACGGCCAATACTTCGCCCCTTGCAAAGGCCTCAAAAAGACGGAGGAGCGCTGGCTTCTCCGTCTCTACACGAATACAGTACTGTGCCCCCACCCTACCCGAGAGGACTGGGAGGCCGCCCTGCTCGGCTGCTCAACCCTCCAGGACCAACGTGCCCTGGTGGCCCGAGCCAAAGCCGCTGCAGAAGCCACGGGGATCCAGGACTAGGGACCCCCCCCCCCCCCCCCCCCACTAGACTTTGCAAGGACTTGGCCCCTAGGGCTCAGCTCACACCTCCCCTGTAAATAGCAGAAATAAAGTGTATCACCACCACCAACGAGTATAGAAATAAAGTTATGCTCTGAGGTTTACGACAGTATTGTCTGGCAAATAATGAAGCATTCAAGGTTCAATTAGCTTTTTAAAAGAGTCTTACACAAAACCTTAAGGCGTCCTGGGAACGTTATAAAAAAAGTGCAGGAGAGCTCTGCCACACCTTTTTTTTTTATTTTTTGAAGAGCGCTACCGCCAGAAGACGGATGGTCTATGGCGGCCCCGGAGTTTTCGCTATACGACAGTGCTCGTCAGCCCAAGCCGATATATGATCTCTTCGTGAGCCGGCAACATCGGGAAAGCTGACGTGTGGACTGCGCATTACGACTGCGCAGAGCATCTTCTAACTAGGCGTAACCTCCATTTCAGCGTTCAGATGAAATTACTCTTGTTCCGTGGCTCGCAGCAACTCGAGCACATGCTCTTCGTGCTGTTGATATATTAGTAGCGCCGCGATCAGGGGAGCAGCAATTTACTAAGCGCTCAGATGCTTCGTTTGTTCCAATTTGGTTACGTTTACTGCATGTGTATGGCAAATCCACTCCACTTACTGAATGAAGATACAAGACGCTGCATCGATGAACGCGTTTTAAGCAATCGAAAGGCAGTGTTTCTTTTTCAGTTTTCTTTTTTGCATTCTTGCTTCTTTATTTCGTCCAACCACTTCATGCAATTGGCAATAATCCGCTGCGCTGGCTGAACGGTTCCGGCGTCCTGTTCTTGAACGAGTGTTGCTTTTAGAACACTGTCGAATTCCGTCATATTGTCAAATTCCGCCATGTTGACGTTTTGAGCCAATCAGAGCGGCCGTAGCAGCCCTGTCGGCCAATCATAGTGGCTAAGATGGCGAATTCGACAATATGGCTGAATCTGACAGCATGCAGAATGTGCCCCGGCTAAGTTGCGCTTTGTGACTGAAACTTCCCTTCTTTGCAGCGGCATTCCGATGCCGCTGTCGGAATGCAGAAACGCTCATGCACTGTTATTTTGGTGTACGTCCGGTAAAAACAATGGCAGGAGGCATATATTCGATAATAATTTTCATCATCCGATTCTATCCTTGTCTATATTCATCCGCCCCACCGTGCGGCTGCTATAGGCGATAGCGGAGGTGTGATTGTTCTGCGAGCAACTGACAAAGAGAGAAAATGATTGAAAATTAAAATTGTCGTACTGAGATACTTCCCCAAAGGGCCGAAATTAGCTCTGCCAGCCGTCGTTTTTTTTTTTTTTACTTTTTGTTGTTCACTTTCACCGTATTGTCGCTGTTACCATGCAGGTTGTCGCTCAGAGCAAAACGCTCCTACAGGCAGAATCTTATATTTGTTGAACTTTGTCGCGAATTCTATAGCAGAGGAGGCGTGTATGATCAGAATTTTCGCGCGTCGCGAATAGTGTTGGATATTCTGGAACGTACGCAGGCACGTATATGCGCTGAGTCACGTGTAAATCGCCGACGCAACTGACCAGTGAGATCAGATTTCGACGACTGTGCTAGCCGCTATCGCTGTGGTTTGAATGCTCCTTGTTTTTCTAGACATATGTTTGCCCAGTAATGAGTTAATTTCTGAACTCACACTCTTGGCAGTATTTGCCGTTCTTAACAGACACTACAATGTCACAATGCGTTCAAGTTTCGCTTTTACTGTAGCCTTCTCTATGCGAATTCAAGTGTTAATGGGGGACCTTAAAAAACGGCGTCTCAATTTTTTTCTCTTCATGCGCTGATTCTGCAACATACTCAAAGCAAGAACAGGGACTGGTAATTTGAAAGCTTACTTGCGCGATAACATGAGTGGTGGTTTCGACTCCGTACTCAGCCTTTGTTCGTTTAACTCTTTCAGAAACAGTTTCCTTGGACCGCAGCCGCGACGAAAGCGCTGATCCTCTTTTTTCGTGACCATGAGAACTTGTACAATCCGGAACACAAAATGTACAAGAACCGAATGATTCGTGACAAGCATTTGGGAACCATTTCTGCAATAATTGGTTGCACGCGTGAGTGCATTGTTTGTTCTTACTTTTTTTTCTCGCTCTCTCTCTTCTCCAGTTGAGGGTTCGATGGTAGTCTTGTGTCAGAGAAGTAATCGTGTTGTAACAATAACAGAGGTAAAATGATAGAGGTCATCAGTGACTTGCTTTTAACAAATTTTTTTCGCATCATCTCGAATTCAATCTTTTTTCATATGCTAAGTCGCTCTTGCTGTTCTTGTTACCCTGTGTACGCGAGAGAGAAGGACCTGTCAATAGAGAGCCCCGTAAATGGAAACTGGAGAGCTTTGCCTAAATTGGGGAATTAAACTTAAAAATTTTCACTCCTTCTCAATCAATCTGCTAACTCGCCGCCGAATGGGCTGGCGTCAATAGTATGTTATCGCTGGTGTATATATATATTCTTTATTTGCAACTTTCTGTTGCATTTATCGTAAATAGCAAGAGCGTCGATCGTAATGCGTGCCTAGCCGGTACGGCATCGCACGCTAGCTGTCAGTCGTCATTGTGCTCATGGTTAAAATTCGCTTTAGATTTCTCTCTCCCTCTTTTTCAGCCGAGGAAGCGAAAGCGCGGTTCCGAAACCTGAGGACTTACTTCTTCCGCGAAAACCAGAAAGTGAACGCTTCGAAATCTTCTGCAGCCGGTGCCACTTGCGGCGAGACTTACTGCTCCCAGTGGGAGTTCTTCGAAGACCTGACGTTCCTGCGCAGTTGCCACCACCCTCGCAGTAATGCTGCCACTGGGCCCAATAACGTTCCCCAAGGAGTCGACGAAACTGATCCCATAATGGTAACGGACGAAGCCAGTAACGAGGCTGACGCCGTCGCTGAAGCTGGCGACGGCCATGGAGAGCCAGGAGTTTCGCCGGAAGACGATGATGCGTATGACGGCGAGAGTAGTCACGCTGCCGAAGTTTTAGCCGTTCTGTCGCAGGAGCCGCCCCTAAAAAAGTGGAGGAGGCAGTTTGAGGTGGCGGAACACTTCAGAAGAGAGGACCGGGAACCTCCTCAATCGGCGCCCTGCCGGCAGGTCTCGACGAACGACGGCCCCAAGGACGAAAATTACTACTTTGCCATGATGATTGCTCAGGAGCTTCGTCACCTGGAGCCGATAAGGAGGGACATGTTGAAACTCAGATTGTTGGAAACGGTGTTGCAGGCCAAGCATAACGTCTTGTTTGAGCGGTCAGCTTCTGCCACCTTAAACCCGCATGGTTGATTGGTGACAGCGACCGTAACATTTTTCGCTGCGTTATTTGCGGGGTCGAGACGCACTGTTTTGTAGAGTCATTTTTGCGGTGAAGGATGCTTGTACATCATTTTCTTTTTCTTAATAAGAAAGCATTATATGCCCAATCACGCGAAAATTTGTCGACGTGGCCGTAAAGTGGTACCAAAAATGGCCGACGCCGCAGGGAGTAAAAATACGTCAGAAAAGTCTCGTATTGACGTCACAGTTCTCAAGGAGGTTCCCGTTGAAATAATAAATTAATCGATCTGAAAAGAAAATTTGGTAAGTTTCTGGGTGGAAGTCGAACCTGGCCTCCGGAGTGCGAGTCGAGCAGTCTGCCCCGGCGCGTGCGTGCGTGCGTCATTGCACACGTCGTTTTCTTGTGATAGCGATTGCACGGACGGCGCAAGCAAATTTTTGCCGTCGTGGTCATACATTTCACCAAAGGCACTATAATGCTTTCTCATTCCAACACGTAAGCAATCGTAAGTGTGTCTGCTGATTTTTTTTTCTTTTCGTGTACTTTTGTATAGTGTTGTAACTTGTTAACCACGAGGCTGTCGGCATGCACTGCAACATAATTCTTTTGTGTCATTTTTTGAACAGTATCAGTGTTGAGGACACCACGTTATGACTATATAAGTAGTGTACGTGTACTTCCCCATTTTGTATTGGGGTTAAGGCCAGTCTAGGCTTCAAGACGGGTTCAGCTTTCGTCTGTTTTAGCTGGACGAGCCACCGGTGCTTTCCTTATGATCTCTAGCAGCGCATGTTGAAAGGAAACGACAGCGCTCGACACAAAATGGTAAAGACAATTGCAAGCTCAAGCGCTGCATTAGCCTCGTATTCACGTGTTGCTATTTCCTTCTAATATGCAAACTCAGCTAGACCCAATTCGTACCTTGTCGCAGCAATGCAGATCTCGACTCATCGTTTGAAATGACGTGTTCATGCACAGTACACACGCACACAACATGCATGAGCACACGCACAAACAAGTAACTAAAATGTCAGGTTACATGATTGTTGCTTACTTGGAGAAGGAATTATTGCGTATCCTCCAACTGTAAAGGCAGCCGGCACCAATGCATGTCAACAAATGCACCAAACACAATATTCTTCATCTTTAGAACTCTGCAGTATAGTATACGTAGCGCTGCGTTTTATAGTTCATTGCACAAAGGCGAGTGGCATGTTTTCTGCTCGGCAATGCAATAATTTTTATTCTAAGTTGTTGGAGGACATGCTTCCTTTCTCCTTATCTGGCGTGCCTCGGACTGCAGCTACCGGTGCTTCATACCGAGCGTTCTAGGCTTAACTGCGGCCTAAACAGTAACTTGTTGCATTGTTGCAGAGAAAATGAGTTACTGTTCACATAGCTGCGGCGATTTGCCTTAGTTATCGGCAGTGATACCTTATAGTGCACTCTGTTTTCTCTTTTGAAGCGTGCGTGGACATTGCGTGAAGCTATGTTTACAAGGAGATAGTTAGTGCTCACTGAACCTCCTTTACGTAGAATGTGGGTGCTTGAGGAATGAGGTCATCCGACATCGTGTCCAATATATATATATACATATACATACATATATATATATATATATATATATATATATATATATATATATATATATATATATATATATATATATATATATATATATATATATATATATATATATAAAGACATCGTGTTCTCCAGATGTAAGAGGATGATACGCCGCAAAAAAAAATGTAATAGCCCACTATCGAGCCCAAAATTGCGATGTTTTTTCCTTAGATGCGTAGAGCGACAAAGTACAATCGTTTCAAAACAATTTTATTTACAACCAGGAAACATGCGTAAGTCGCTGGTTTCGGCAAACATGCGTCGTTTTTTTTTTCTTTTTGTCGCGTTAACACATTCACTAACCGTTACATCACGCAGCTGAACCAGCTACAAAAGTGCAAGGAAAAAATCGCGTTAAGCACGGACAAAACTCAATTCGGTAAATCGAAACATGGTGCGGGTACTGGGCGCCTTGAATGTTTAGTAATCATGCGAGAGTGGTTTGTACAATGGCATCTGATGAATAGCTTGACATAACCCGTCGTTCTTTGGCACCTCTTCGAAAGAAAGTTGTGGACATCAGTGGCCGCATACAGTTTCGCCAGACCAACGCAACGCGGGCGAAGTTTTGCTTTGTTTTCCTTTTGTACGTAGCATAAATCATGAGCAACGTGCCACACACTTGACAGTAAAGCATTTTCGTTGCCATGGCGAAATATGGGTTCGTTGTTTGCGTTTATGGTATTTTTGTCTGTTACTAAAATTGGCGTCAACCTCGAGTGAAGAGCTTTGAGCGTAGACGCTTCACCTGTGTTTGCGCGAGCCTGCTTTCGACAAGAAATACATATTGTGGCTGAAAAGCAGCAGGCCTGAAAACTTTACAGAACGTGGTTCCTCCGCTTTTTAATTCTTAATTAAGCACCCGATTCCTCTAATAATTAGTTTAGTTATGTGTGGTAAAAGAACATTCGGCACAACAGTCGCATCGCAAATGGCCGTTCAAAGTGCAGCTTATGGCACTTGTGGCCACGACAGTGTATTTGTTCCGAAGGCTAAACTGACAAGCTGCGCTGGCGAAACTTCCAAGGAAGACTAATTCAACAAGCCTGAAATGTTGGCCTTCATTGTTGTTTTGGCGGTTTAGCAAGAGCGTGGCAGGAGACTTGCAAAGCCTGCAGCAGTAAGGAAGGTTTGTGCCCTAAAGGGGTCTTATACATTTTATGAAACAAGTGTTGTGTGTATGGTAAGCGAGGGTATGTCCTCAGGAATATTGTCTAGCGAAAAGCTTTTGTATGTGCCTTGTAATAACGGAGTGATCGCCAATCAAATCCATGCCGCCGCAGCGCCCTCGCTGTCCGCCCCTTTTCCATTTTCCTTGCGTTCACCACACTCAAAACTATGCACAGTGGCCGTGCCGAACAGTGTTAATCGGCATGGCCATGGAGATTGTGTGGCACGAACCCTGTCGATCTTGGGGGTTACAGCACTGGCGCAGTGATATCGATTTCTGCTAGAAGGTGACGCCACCATGTAATGAGTAAAATTTATTTGTTTCTGATGATTGGAAAGAATTGTCTTTGGCCATGATATTTAAAGAAATCCGCCCAGGAGCCGGTGTGTTTACTTTTGTGTGAGAGTAAACGAACAAAAAAAGTGATACGCGCAATTTTCTCTATTGGAACAAGTACTAGCTGTATGCTATTGGTTCAAGTATTTTGCACCCATTGCTTGAATTGCTTAAATAAAGCTCATCTTTCATTTATTGGTTGATTGGTTTGCAAAATCTAAGGAATGGGCAAGCAGATTTTCGGGCGAGATTGTGGGCGCCCAGCTGATGTTCATAACTGTGTTGCCTATAGCGACTATGCAAGTTTCTTTCTTATGTTCAGAAAATGTTGAAGCACTGCTTTAGTTCACTGCTAACGAAATCTAGACGCAGCGACAAAGCAATGGAAACGAAAAGAAAGTTGTGGTACCATTTCTTTTTGCTCTTTTGTGCTAGCGCGCTTTGGCATGCAACGCAATAACAGCATTTCCCCAGAAAACGGGAATACAAAACGGGAATACGAACAACTAAAGACGCGAAGATCGTCACGACATGCAGATGCACTCTTTTCACACGAAGCACGCAGTATTTTTCAGGGTACGAGTCTGTAAAAGTCCATTGTGCACAGATAAGTTCGTTGTCCACAAGGCGATGCTTTTCCTGGAACGCTAAGCATAACGAAAAAAATGACAATCACTGCACACACATTTTCTACAGAGCTGTACAAAAGAAATCGCGGCTATGCGCGCATTGTCTTTGGCGGCTGTACCGTAGCAGTAGAGTCCTTCGTCCGCCGCGCGAAATGCGCAATTGAAAAAGTGCTGTACACCTAAACAGCCAACAATTATTACAAGTTCGCAAGCCGGCGGCAAGGCGCCGAAACGTCACGTGTTCGTGGCCAGTGTTGCCCGAGCGCAGTTGTCGCAGCGCTATTCTCTTGTGCCGTCTTGAGCATACATGTCTCGTGATCAGAGGTTGTATGAAGTCCCAATTCTGAAACGCTCCTGTTCAGTTTGCTGACCTGCTGAATGTTGGCATAAACTCTCCTCACTCTGTGCTCACAGCCTCGTTACAGTGGGTGTCCGAACGAAGCTTCGAGTGCTACTCATTCGAGCCAGAGATCCGTCTCGCGGCCTCGCATCATGTTACTTGTGAAATTCGAAGACCTGACACATCCGCTGCTCAACTCTCCAAGGGAAAACCTGAGGGAACGCCACAGCTGAACTGGACCTCTCGTAATTCTGTGTATGATCGGTTACCTGAGATTTTAATGTGAGCGAGTTTGGTCCGGTGCGTTTGTTTAGCCGCAAAACGATATTAGCGCTTATAACGGTGCCTGCTACACTTGGTCTAGGATCACATCTTTTTGTGAACAACCCTATAAGGGGCGGACTGTCACCGCCTACTACAAATAATCCTGAGCTTGGGAGGTTGTGTCGCAATTAAGTTTTTGACTTCTCAAAATTCCGCTGGTTCTTCTCGCAAAAAAACCGCTAAAGGGGCCATGAATACTTACTCAATGCTGGATTTTGACGCACCCACGACCTGTTTAGGCCCTTTCTTTCTTTCTTTTTTCACAAGTTTATCACAGTCACTGGCGGCAGCCGCGCACTTTCACACAGAGCACTGTAAGAGGCCCGCCGCTGGCCGGGGTAGGAATCACTTGGTGCCCTTTGTCGCTGCGCTGACACTTTAATCAGTTGACGTAGATGCTGACCCAGTCGACGAACTCTGAGACCCGCGTGTAGACTCCGGGTAGAGAAGGTAGCGCGCACTGGACTCCCCACGAGACGAGACCGATGAGGTAGTAGCGGTCATCCTTCTTGAACGTCAGCGGGCCGCCTGAGTCGCCCTGTTTGGGTAAAGCGAAGGAAAATGGAAAGAATCTGGCGTTGGTAGGCGCCTTTAATAAGCCGGATCGCCTCCCATAACGCGTGTTTTATCTTCTGAAGGCAGCGAAGGCGATGACTCCGCGAAAGAAGTGCCCAAAATTGTTTAGCGGTTATCCACAGTGCGGAGCATGTTTTTTCAACGGTTGTTTAATGTGTTGGTCAAACATTTGTTGCTAAACATCTAGTTACGCTGCACAGCAATGTTGGCAACAACGGCAGTATTATCCAGTGTGACAGTCTCGGCAAGAAAATGAGCGATAGCCTAGGCCAATTTGTGCGCGATGATTTTTTTTCTTTCTTTTAATCGTCGCACACATTGGAGTGCCTATTTTGATGCCTCGCTATGATCTTATTTTGCGTGTATGTGTTTTGTATAGGGGGCACTTATCGTCGCACAGATTATAAAGATAACTTTGCATTCCACTTGAGCTTCATTTATTTTTTCTGCTCTTGCTTATTGTTGCGCGAGTTTTGAAGTTCCAAACGCTGATTTGTGTGGTCGCTTGCTGATTGGTGTCGCAGTCGACGTCTGAGTGTGTTAAGCTGCCGAGCTGTGCGTGCGCGCCATTTCTCGTTGTGCTAAATATGTCTACTTTTTCACCTGAGAAGAACAAAAATGTCCGATAACGACGCTAAATGAGTGCCGCTTAATTTGTGACGTGGAACAGTTCTCAAGGTGCTGTCCAATACGTTTATTGATGTGAATGGGTGTCGGCCATATGTTGACCAAGAAGCCATCGGCGCTTGTTGAGAATACGTTTCCCAACGTTTGCTGGTATTCCACTGCGACAAGGAGGTCTGCAGCACTTGCGCAGTTGCATTAGCTTTGGCCGTCTCGTTAACTAATGTGAACAGCCCTTACATTCCTATCATAATATTAATAATCGTCTTTGACTACATAGTTGCGAAGCTCTTTCAGATATAGAAGGAAATTTCCACAACAAAGCAACGTAGAGAGCAATAATCGCTGTGAGGACTTTGTCAACAGCGGTCGCGAACTTAAGTTACTGCATTCTAACTGCAACCTACTACGAAAAGCTTTATTAAAATAATGGCTGCTGTACTCATTAGTGTTGATTATTTCGTCGCATTAATGAAAGTGAGCTGCGTCAACGTTCATGAACTGCTCTGTCATTAGTGTGGCAGATTCATTAAAGTAGGCCAACTAAACCATACTTTAATTGCCCAGGCGGTATAAGTTGTCTTTTATTTTATGATTATCTGTCACTTCTTTCGTGGGTATTTATTTCAATATGTAACTTTTTCTTCTGCAGTTTCACTGTTGCGTGATTAAGCAAGATATCGCGATAGCTTATTTGAGTGCTTTGTTCTGCTTGTAGCGCAAAGAACCAGCAAAGAAGAGGCGATCCTCTTTATAACATAAAAAATAAAACAAAATACTATAGCACTTAAATTCACCGCGCATATGACATTCCTGTTCACATTTAGGGATGGCTGCAAACGAACTTGCGCATTTCAGACAATTCCGCAGTCCCCATTCCCCAAACCTGTTCAATGCGACGTAGAGGGAAAATGCGGCGCGTGTGAAATTTAGATCATAGAACCGTACGTTGTGCGCGTGAAATAAAAAGTTTTTTTTTTTCTTTTTGCGCGCACTTGCAGCTGGACGCCGCTGGGGAGAAGCTTGCACTTCCCGCCCTGCGGAGGAAGTCAATTATATACACTGACTCCCGAAGTCCGCCGTTAACTGTCACGTTTCCAGTAACAGTTAACTCCAGTCTGAGTTTTAGCATTTTCGGACTCTGTTTCATGACTGGGCTTCGGTTCCGCAGTACGCGACAACTGCGCACTACACGGAAGTGCCGTATCATCCAATCGGTCGACCTGCCCGTTCTCACCTGGCACGAATCTCGGCCGCCATCCTTGTAGCCGGCGCACAGCATGGTGTCGTAGATCTGCTCCTTGCGTCCCTTGTCCTTGAACCACGTCCGGCACTTTTCGTTCTCTAGCACCTCCACGCTCACTTTTTGCAGGACGTTCGGTATGTAGGACTGCCCTGCGAGCGGCGTAGAAGGAGAAACGTGAACTCCTCCATCGGTCCCTGTCACCGCAGCTTCTGAGTGAGGCACGTTCTGCCTGCAGATTCATTCATTCATTCATTCATTCATTCATTCATTCATTCATTCATTCATTCATTCATTCATTCATTCATTCGTTGGTGTAACACCCCAAAGCTACAGTGGGGCTGAGAAACGCCGTAATGGTGGACTGTAGACTATGCTCACATTGTTCAACGTGCATTTAGATATGTGTACACGAGCGTATGGTAATTTTATGAGCGTATGTGTACACAAGTTAGGTAATTGAAATCGGCTCATAGGAAATCGCCGTACTCCTGGTGGGCCCCCGACTGTTTAATAAAAGTGAAAGTAACGCAACCCACAGCTGTAAATTAAATCCGATTGTCCGTACTTGCCACTGTGCAGTTCTAGGAATTCACGAGTATGCATGTGATTTTTTGGCAGCAGATAATTACACATGTTGGAATCTAAACAGCGCCAAAAGGCGGGACAAGTAAGAACACAAACGACAAAGTTTCGACTTGCAACTAACGTTTGATTCAACTGCCACAACCCAACCGCTTACGCGGACAACCATATAGAAAGTGTGCTTCTTCTTGAAAAAAAAATCAATTCAAGGCACCCTTCAATTACTCTCTTTTTATTCAATTGGTAGAATTTTTCGGTTGTTGTGCACGGCTGGGCTGTGGCACTCGATATATATATATATATATATATATATATGAAATCGAGATTACATTCCCTTGTGTCGTTTCTTTCCTCTCTGTTTTCTTCCCCAATGTTTTGTGGAAGATATAAATTTTGATTTGATTTGATACTTAAGTTCTGTGCGCAGCACGCATATATTCGCAGGTCAGCGTTTTGTCATTTGTTTTTTTGCATGCATCGTCGTTTCGCACTGTAGCTGCAAGCCCTCGTCAACGCTTTGTTTCATGATACGTGTTATTGAGTCGACCTGCCAACACATCGCTGCACCACGCGACGTTGCGCATCAGCTTTCAACACGAACAAGCTACGTATACGCGAGCTTTGTATTCCTGTAGAGCACGGTATAGACACGTACCGTACTTTAGCCTTCCCCAGCCGGAGACGGTGGCGAATCCGCCCGTGAAGTTTTCCCCCTTCGTGGGAAGGCAGATGGGGATGATGTGCTCGCGGAAGACCACGGGATGCGACAGCTCGAGCAGCGCTATGTCATTCTTGAAGTTGCGCCGGTCGAAGGCCTCGTTGACGACCTTTCGCCGAACCGTGTACTCTTCGTGCGGGAAGCGCTCCGCCGTGTCCCGGATGCTGTGCTCGCCCAGCCGGACGCGCAGGTTCGACGCAGGCGTTCTAGGGAAGCAAACATATGGACTGCTGCGACACGTGCGTACTGATTGTAATAATTTCATAGATATTTGATTCATTGTCCGAGTGCCTTTAAGACCTGAAAGCAAAACATTGGTTATAAGATATATGTCGTTTAGAGAAAGGCCCCTGAAAATTTCCACGTTGCGATTTGTATAATGGGCGACCAAAGCACAATTTTGCAGCTATATAGCCACGTGTACACAAAGACGACCAAGTCTGCGCGAGTGGGCTTGTCGGTTCGAAATTCGGTCGTTAAGTTTATAGAAACTCGAGGAGATCGAGCCTAGGAAGCGTCGGGGCGGATTAGGCTCATCCCGATATGCGATGAGTTGGTTGACTAGCTGTGTACCTGCTTGACAAAATGCATGCAAACACGGTCTGGTCGGTCTGGGTCAGTCCGGCTTCTGACTCGACCCGCCCTCGTCGAGTTCATTCAAACGAAGCTTATGGCAGTTGACTGGAAACTAGATGGCGTGCTTTGGAGCTGGAGACTAAGAAGACGGCGCTGCGGTGCGGGAGGACACGCCATGTACAGGTCACGCGCACTTGCATCATCGATCACCAGGAACGTTATCTATAATGCGGCTGTTCTCTTCGCACGATTCTGATGCGTTTTAACCATCCACCGCTCCTAACCGGCCGTATACAGCGATAATGTGCTCGGGGCAATTACAAACACGAAGAGAAACAGAACTTGAATTTGGAACAGCATATTTCATTCGGGCCCTGAATGACTAACGCCAGCGGTTACTTTCGATGCAGTTATGCATTTCAGCAACAGAATATATAGATGTCAAAGTGCGTTGTTACGATGCGTATAGCGTTATCTCTAGCAGCGAATGAAAAGAAGTCAGGATTGTCATGATAGCAACTCGTTTAAATATTGGCCGATTTATTTCAAGAAATGTTCACGCAACGCAACCAATTAGTGAACAGGGCGGGACTCTGCGCGTGGAAGAAGCCTCTGTCCTCTTTGTGATCTAGTAGAAATATAGTTTTTAAACATATCTGGATTCAATCTACTTGCAGTATCAAGGACGAGAACCGAGTAATTCGGCACAATATCTGCCCACAAAACAGCACGAAACCTGCCCTCCGCCTCCGTGCACCATAACATCGTTCTCGAGAGAGACCGATATTGAAATAAGTTTGGTTCCGCCGTGACATCACGGGATTGGCCGAACGTAATTGGCTAGCGCGTCGATTTCGATTCCCTGAGTTAGCGGTGCATCTGTCATTGCAATGTTATGAGATAGTAGTAATTTAGAAAGTAGTAGATTAAGTGTAGTTCATCGACAAAAACTATGCAAGCTGCGTTTGCTTCTTTCTTTATTTTACTTTTGGTGCCTGAAGCAGGCCACAGCCAAAAACGTATCGTTCCCAAAGGGCTCGTATGCTTCACCACGTTGTAAGCATAGCGCATATATGGTGATTCCGCCCTCCGCGCTTACCTGTCGACGCAGTGAGCTGCTGTGAGCACCCAACGCTCGTGCACCAAAGCCCCTCCACAGGAGATCTTTTGTGACAGGAAGCTCCTCTTCACGACGGCCGCCTGTAGAGAAATCGTGATTGCATCGCTCCAGGCTATGGTTGTCGTTGAGAAACAGGGAAAATACCAGTGAAGCGAAAAGGAAAATAGGATTCGCACGAGAGAATTTCTTTCGCGGTAATGTACGCCACCGTATCGGAGACGTTAACTAAAGCGCGAACATCACGTGCCATTGCGTCTGATCTCGGGTGCGATGCCCAAGATCTGCGCTGGTTCTCAACTTCTCAACGTTCTGGGCATGCGTCATTTCCGGCGAGCAGTAATGGCGGCGTTTCTTCCAGTTTCGATATCGAAAACGTCTATTTTAGCGAGTGTTCTTTTGACGCTTCTACTCGTATTTTTAACGTGACATTTTCTTTTGCGGATGTTTCTCTGTGTATGTCTAAAACTAGGCTTTTTACACGGTCCAAAATTTCGCTTCAGTTGGTTTTTATCTCTTCCACAGTATCATCTGCCAATCAAGTAAACCGACCGAAGCAGCGTCGTCGAGGAACTTTAGTCGGGATCGGGTACAGACGTTCACAGATCTGTCTAGAGCGCTCGAGCTCTGCGTTGGAAAGCGAAGGAACAGTACAATAGCACAGGAGCAGTTAGATACACGATACCGGGCTGAATAATGTGTGGCCTGCGCGTTCATGTGGCTTGTACTGTTCATAAGCATTCTCTCCCAAACCGGCCAGCAACACACATATCTCAATTTCTTTTTTGTTGCAGAGCAACAACTCAGCCCTCTAGACAGAAATGCAAAGGCTTACGCGCTCTTTGTGCAGACTATGCTACACTCTAGCCAGACTGATGTATTGCGCGTGCTCGCCCGTCCGCGGTACAACGCGCAAGGAGCACCACGTGACGGTAGGCGTGTCGTATGATTGAAGTTCTATGCGCTGTTTCCGCCGTCAAACGAATAGAGGTCCCGAGACTTGCAAGCGGACGCCTGTTTCACACATTTCCGAGAAACCGGTGAGTACTCGTACGTGAACTCGTATGGCATTAATGCCGTTTACTATATCGTGAACACTGGCACACTTGCGCGAGAGCATGCCGGCGTTATTGAATGGAACGCATGCATATGGACAATGTCTTGATATGATGGTGATGTGATGATATATATATATATCCGGACGCTTTCCAAAATCTTGCTTGCAAGTGAGGCGTCGCTGCATCAGTCACAATGGGCAAAGTCAGGATGAAAAGAAGGTAATCTGTTAGTGGTCTGAATCATTTGTTATTTCTTTATCAGTACAATGAATTAAATCATCTCTCACCTGCCATGGCTGCTGACCAAACTTAGCGTTTTCGCCACCCACCACTTTGGAATTGCGCAGATAGGTTTTGCCGCACACTGCAACGAAGTTGGAATGTGATAAACGCACAAAAAAGCAAATGGGCAGAGCCTCGTTAAAACTGGCGCTTAGCACCACGTTAGGTTCGCAGAGTGCCATTGGTGCACGAACGCTGTTTAAAATCAAGGTGTCGAAAAGTGACGTCACTGCGTGTTTGCGCATCCAAACAGGCCAAAGAGCCGTGTCAGAAGCTTCTGAGTGAAAATGGAAAGTCAGTAATGATAAGCGGTAATGATTAGCACATGATAAGGGACACGCCGGCACCGAAAGCCCACTGAAACCCTGTTGTCTACTTTGGCGGCCTAGTTTGTGAATGACGTTGAAAGCATTGCCGCACTTCATGCAGGCGCGGACACGTGCGCTGACGTCATTTTTCAATAAACCTTTCTCGGGATTCTTTCCGATCACGGAAAAACAGAAGAAACGTGTAGATAATGACTTCATATAATAAACTGGGCAGTGTGCGTTTCGAAGACGCTCTACAACTTATATATAAAGTACAGGGTATTTAAGGACTGCGAATACTTCTAAATTGCATTAATATTGACTAACTTTATAAGCGCACTACATGAACTGCTCTCAGTGCCTCAATACGGCTGTGAACAACACGTCGGTATTCACATTTCTCTACTATATGCATCACTATTTTCTTTAATGTTCTAGCTACGAGAAATGCGAATTGCGCTTCCTGAGCATTGTGCCTCTTAAACGGGGCACTACGTCAACGAAGCGCAGTAAGCTTTCCTGCAGCGAGCGCTCTTACCGGGCCCGTCTCCAATTTATACTCATTTTCACCATGTCCGTGGAGTGCAGCGAAAGCTACGGGTCGCGTCGACCCATGATAAATGAAAAAGACACATCCACTGTCCGCTGTTGATCACCCTATGGCACGACACCGAATGAAAAGAGGCGTCACAGAACGATTAGTGGTGCACAATGCGTAAGCTCTCATCCCTTCCTTGCAACATGCATGCAGCAGGCTGTCATTACTAGCTTCGATTACACGAACTCGACGCCAGAGGGTCGAGCCAAAAGTCGAGCTGACGTAACACGACCCGACCGCGTTTACATGCTTCTTGCCAAGCGCGTTGACCGAAATCGCCTCGACGCGCGCTCAGTCCTGTCGATCCGATCCGACCCGACTTTATTTATTTCATGCGAACGCAGCAACCTATTGCACGACACGAGCCCTAGCTTTCGCTGCATTGCGCGGAGTTAACTCGACTTGAGTGCAATGAAAAACGCGCGGATAAAGAAGATTATCAGCAGCCGTGTATGATTTTGCATGTGGTGTTTTGACGGAGCTTACGAGCGTCCTTGACCATGCCCGCCTTGGACGGCTCGGCGTTCCTTGGGATGCAGCAACTCCAGATGACGCCTCCGTTGCACAAGTCGACGGGCCTTTTGCCCTGGATCCAGCAGCTGATGCCTAGGCCGCACGAGTAGGCGTTGCCGCGGTAGAAGCACTTCTGCGGGAACGCTGCTCAGGGTGGGGGAACAAGTGAGGAATACGAGGGGATGAAGGCGGAGGCGATGGGGGGAGGGAAGCAGAGACGTATGCGCGGACAGTCAGAACCACATTCTCGCTCCATCAATCATTGACGGCACACTGCAAACAGGCACGCCATTCAGATGATTTGTCGTGCAGCCTTCACGTCGCGCGTTTAGTTCTATCGACTCTTTAGCATGTATTGCTTTATGAAATCATGCAAGAAATATACCTTCATGGATCAAGCATGAAATGTGAAGGTCACCACAAGGATACGTTTTATAAAATTAAATTAGCAAGAAAGAGCAACTAAATATCCTTAAGAATTCAAATCTTCGTCTATGCCGCCAGATGCATTCCACCGTCCTTTTGAACTCATCTCTGAGTAACATTTTAAAGAAATCTTAGGACGTCCATTAGCCCGCCTATAATCACTTCGTCTGCAGCCGTGCTTACATTCTGTCCCTGTAGTTTTGTAATATCGGGGCCACACAAGCACTTTCGATCGTGATCAAGCCCAATCCGGATCGAAATTCTCGACCGCGATTGGCTCCTTCCTGCAGATTGCGCAAAGGGGCTAATCGTGACCTAGAAATTCGATCCCGATCGGGCATCTTAGATGGCGATCAAAAGAGCGCCGTCTGACACCCGTACAAGATACAGCTGTTATGCAGCGCATAACAACAACCTGTACAACACCAGGTGCCGACATCTGGGCGACATGGCATTAGCATCAGGATTAGCATCAGGTAATGCATTAGCATTAGCATCAGGATTGACTGAAATTTTCCTTTACAGACAATCTAGCGAAATACCTTTTTTTTAAAGAATGCGGGCCCTGGTTGTTACGCAGCGCCCACAGCGTGAAAAAGAAAAAAAGAAATCTGAATCTAGTGCAATTCCACACAATGTGGCGCTGTTATCATCGTGACTTGACGCGGTTTGTTATTTAGGTTTATTAGGTGATCGAATACATTGAAGGTAATAAAGAACAATGAATACACCATCTTCCATGATCCGAAAGCTTTATATATATATATATATATATATATATATATATATATGACTATGCACATGACTGTGCACATGACTATATATATATAGTCATGTGCACGGCGCTGACGAGACGTGGAAAAACGCATAGCGTCGTTCCTATAGAGACATTTCAGTAAACGGCGCAAGTAAATTATATCGCTGTTCTACATGTCGGACCGTCTAAATGCTGAAGAGCTTGAAGACGTCTACAACTTGTCATCGTGACGAATTCTTTGTTATTCTTGAGCGTTCTCCCGATTGGGGCTCAATCGCAGAAAGTCTTCCTTTGACCGAAAACAGGCATCATTTAGGACATTACACTTCGGTCAAGAATCTGTGAAGGCTGCCGACGCGTCACGACTATCGAGCATTCAGCGCGAAGTTGGGAGGACTACGACAAAGCGTGTTTACTGAACAGGGAAGCAAGCTGCGCGCCCTCTGATACACTCAGGACTTCGAACATGGCAAAAAGTCCATTGTACACGCTACGTGTCGGGGGCTCCATGGGGCTTACACGGCAGGGCAGGCAGCTGGTAAGTGTTTTGGGGGCAGCAGCAGTATAGGGGGTTGAGCTGCTACGCAGGCGCATGCACGCATCCTTCTGCAGGAGCGAAACTCACACAAAATATATCGCGCCACGTTGATGATATTGGTAAGCGTTTGGACATCGAGCGCCTTGGCGCGGGTCTCTGCCGCCGTCACGGGGTGGGGGGAGGTCCAAGGATTGTCGAACGGACCACCGCTCGTGTGCCAGGCGCTGTTACCTTGGCGCAAGAAGCCTTCGGGGCCGCCCGCTTGCACGGCGCCCAGTAACAGCGCCGCCAACGCCGCCGCCGCTGCCACAGCCGCCGTCAACGATGACGTCGCGGCCGTCCGGCGCCCCGGGCACATACTGCGGGAGAGAAGAGAGAGAGAGAGCAAATGATAAATGAAAGGTAGGAAGGTTAACCAGGACTGAGCCCGGTTGGCTACCCTACACTGGGGAAAGTGAAAGGGGGGCGGAAATATTAAAAGAAGAAGAGAAAGTCCACTGGGGATATCATTCGGTCACTCAGTCCGGATCACAGACGCTGACTGAATCCGGTAGCTTTCAAATATCGCAGCAGCGCTTTTGTGGCCTTTTGTAGCTGCGATATGCGAGGCCATGGTCCCAAGATCTTGTTCAAGGTGAACGGCTTGCTATCTAGCTGATTCAGAGCTGTGCAGACGTCATGCCTTTCATTTTCGAAAGATGGGCAGTAGCACAGTAGATGTTCAATGGTTTCCTCGATATCGCAGGCATTACACTCGGCGTAAACAGCCATTCCAATCAAAAACGTATATGCATTGGTGAATGCGACGCCCAAGCGTAAACGGCACAGCACTGTTTCCTCATTACGCGGAAGCCAGGATGACAACAACGGGCTATTAGACGGCGGAGTCGCGCCAAATGACAACAGTTGCGCGCGGAGACTTCTGAAGACAGGCTAAAGGGAAGCGCTATACGATATCCATGATTCCATTTATATGCTCCTGAAATGTGCCACAAAAAAAAAAAACACAACTTATCAGCGCAGAATACTGCGCAAAATATTACTCCGGACACCCTCGCATCCTTTCTTTTTTTATTCTTTCAAATCAAAACTGGGATGACGTGTTTTTTTCTGAGATTGTAGATGCGGCTTATCAGGCATTCATCACCTGTTTTAAACGCGTATATCATGATCATTTACCTGAGAAAACTGTAAAAAAGTTCACCAGAAGTCGTAAGCCATGGATAAATCGAGATTGCCTTAGAATGATTAAAAAGAAAAACCAATTATACAAGAAATTTATGAAGACCAAGTTCCTTGCTGATCTAGGCAAGTTTAAACAATACCGCAATAAAGTAACGTCTTTTCTCAAAAACGAAAAAAGAAACTTTCTGCACAATGAGTTTGACAGGGAGTTATGTGATGGTAGCGCACAAGTTCGAAAAAAGTTAATAAATTATTAAACCGAGCACAGTCTACGTTAGGAGTTACACAGCTTTGGTTTGAAAGTGAACGTATTGAGGGTGTGGCACTTGCGGAGAAATTTAATACGTTTTTCCAAGATATTATTAATACCGGTCTGAGTTCAGATACCGCTTTCAACACTATACGACGGAATAGCAATAGGATATTTTTGGAACCTACGGATGACACTGAAGTGTGCAGTATTTTTACTTCCTTTAAGAACAACAGGTCTTGTGATATAGATGGCGTTTAAATCTCACCTGTAAAATTTGTCCTCACTCTAATAGCACCAGTATTAACTTATATTTATAACCTTGCCTTATCAAACGGGTCCTTTCCAAAGCAGATGCAGAAATCTAAGGTAATAGTATTATATAGAAGCGGTGATAAAAATAGCATGTCAAGTTACCGACCGATTTCCGTTTTACCGCTTTTTTCGAAAGGGTTAGAGAAAATTATTGAAAAACGGTTAATGAAATTTTGCAATAGGTTTAAATTGTTATCAACAGCAAGACATCGCTTTTTGCGAAATAAATCTAACGAATCAGCTTTATTGTCTCGAAAAGAAATTATTCTTAACGCTTTTGAAAATAAAGAATTGTGCATCGGCATCTTTATAGATTTCTCGAAGCCTTTCGATCACCTTAATCATAATACCTAACTTAAAAAATTAGACCGTTACGGCATACGTTGCACTCCACTTGAGCTACTGAAATCGTACCTACGTCATCGTGTACAATGCGTTAAAATAGGGCCAGATATATATCCACTTCAAACTATTACTGCTGGTGTCCCACAGGGTAGTATTTTGGGACCTCTACTTTTCATTTTATATATAGATGACCTTGTTTTGACTGATAGTCAGCCGAAATTTGTACTTTATGCTGACAATGCAAGTTTATTTTTCACAGGTAGTTCCATACAATCTCTGGTTTCTGTTATTAACAATGCTTTTGATAAACTTAAGGATTGGTCTGAAGCAAGCTCATTACTCATAAACACACACAAAAAAAACTAAAGCGGTTCTATTCAGTACAAGACAGTTTCCCGCTCAACCCGATACACATAGATACACAGGCAATTCACATGTAGAGTTTGTAGACACTGTCAAGATTTTAGGAGTAATTTTTAGCAAGACCATGAGCTGGCACACTGAAGTTCAGTTCATTCTGAGTAAACTGACAAAGTGCACCGGAATTCTCGCAAAATTTCGGCATTTTCTGCCCGAACATATAAAATTAATTATTTACAATGCGCTTTTTGTTTCCCACCTAAATTATTGTTTCTTGGTTTGGGGTACTACCACTAAAACAAACATTAATAAAATATATATGCTTCAAAAGAAAGTGGTACGCTACATTGCAAACGTAGACTACCTTGCTTACACTCAGGAACTGTTTGCTCGTTACCAAATTTTGCCGATTAATACCATGTACGAATATTACTTAATATTACAATATAAGCGTTGTATCCAAAATAACCAGCTTAGTTTTCTTGAATTTCCCTGCTTCATTCAAAATCTTTCAGAATACTCCTTTCGCAAGAAAGAAATTTGGCACATTCCCTTCTCCCGTACAATGTACGGGCAACAGATGCTCCGACACAGCCGGCCCACTGTTTTGAATAAATTGTTGTCAAGGGGTATAATTCCTGAAACATGTTGACTAGTTGACATGAGAAGTGCATTAATTCACTAACATCTTTTTGAAAGCCGCGTTCATGTGTGTGTTTTCTTTTTCTTATCTTGCTGCGATGTATCCTGTGTAATTTTATCTTGCTGCGATGAATTTCTGTGTTTATTTTTTTACTAATATGCTGTGTTTTTTCTGTTCTTATGATTTGTTCACAAACTCATGTATATACGAGATGTTTTTGCCCTTGTTAAAGAGCCAGAGCATCACGATGTCTTTTACACTTTGCGTTTTCGCTGTGTGACAGGGGGGCTCGGGCGTCCCTCAAGTGATTGTGTTCACTTTTTGCCCGGGCCTACCCGCATCGTTAATTTTTTGGCGATGTAAATAAACTCGACTTTGATAGTGTCTGGGTAGCTCAATTGACAAGGTTGTTGGTTTAAGGTCTAATTTTAGCCGGTGGCGCGGTCTTTGCGACATTTTAGTTAATGTATAATGTTTACTTGGTCGGGGAATATTAAAAATAGCATTGGGTGAACTTTTCCTTGCGTTATACAGAATGAGAAGCATTAGTGAGAGAAAGGTGGAGAGGACGACCTCAGCCATGTGATTCTATAGCCTTGTGCTCCATCCTGTCGAAGGGGCTTGGGAAAACGACAATGACAGGGTGAGGAGGTTAAGGTTGGTGATGCGGTGCGATATACTATGATGATATTTATTTATTTTGATTTATTTATTTATACGTCACAGGCCCTGAAGTGCATTGGGTGAGGGGGCATATTATAAAGAAATAATGAACCAGAATAACGGTACAACAGACCCGGTACAAGGCAAATAAACAAAAAGAATACAAAGTTGATCCTAAAATGGCGTAAAAATGACATTAACCCGAAGATTACAAAATAAAACAACATTAAGAGCAACTGAAAGAGTTGTACAACAGAAAATAACATTTAGAACGATACTAAATGATAAATGCGGGCAGAGGTGGTTTTTGTACTCTGCGGCGTCAGAAAAAGAGATTATAAGTTGTCAGGAAGATCATTCCACAGCGTAATTGCTTTAGGTAATGCAGATGAATTGAATGATTGAGTTATTCATATATGTGGTTTAAGCAGAGATAATTATGTGAGTGCCTTGAAGATCGAGGAGATGATTCCAGAGACAAAAATAGACAAAAAAACGTATTTATTAAACAAACACAAAAGTGAAATAGAACGACAATTTTCAAGTATCTGTATAACATTCACGTTCTTAAGCTGGGAGACGCCGTCGAGGGGACTATAACTGTTAGAAATTAACCAGGCAGCTCTGTTTTAAATGGACTCAAGTGTTTCTATGAGATATTTATGATGGGGAGACCAAATAGATGAGACGAACGAATAAATGTTAGATATGCTAGTTTACGGACGGAGCTAGGCGAGTTTCGCAGGTTTCCGCGTGTGAAACCTAATGTCTTCGACGCCTTGTTGTAGATTGTTGAAATGTGACAAGATCATGAGAGATTTCGTGTAAACTGAATTCCTAGAGATTTTTACGACTTAGCTTTGGACAAGAAGGTGTTATTAATAGAGTAGTAAATATTAGAAAATCATGTTTGCGGCTAAAAGTAATATATTTACATTTAGTAGGGTTTACAATAATGTGCCAGTTTTTACACCAATCAAGAATGGTGTTAAGATCATTTTGAAGGGTCAGATGGTCAGTCTCTGAAGTGATCTTATGGTGAGCAATACAGTCATCTGCGAAAAGATGTATAGGGGATGAAATCTTATTGGGAAGGTCGTTAATGTAAATAGAAAAAGTGAGGGTCCAAGCACGTTTCCCTGTGGTGCACCAGAGGTTAGTGGTGAGGAAAAGCCGTTGACAACTGTGAATTGTTGGTGGAAGGAGAGAAAGTTACGAAGCCAAGATAATGTGAGACAAAGTTGCAACCAGCCGGCCGCGTGCAACTCTGTCAAATGATTTTAGGAAGTCTAAAAAATACAATTTGCTGATTTTCATCCATGTTAAAACGCAGGTCAGAAGTCAATTCAAATAAGTGGGTGCCACACGAGTAGCCTTTCCTAAAGCCATGCTGATTTGTAAGGAAAAAGTCGTTTTTTCCAGATGGTTGTACATGTGATAAGCGGTAATATTTTCAAGTAACTTACAGCACATGTATGTTAAAAAAGTGGGACGATAGTTATCAGGTGAGTTTTTGGTAACCATTTTGAAAACAGGAATGATTTTGGCTATCTTCCAGTCGATAGGCAGCTCTCCAGGTGATAATGCTTCTTCAAAGATATGACACAAGATCTGGCTGGAAAATTGAAATGGTGTTTTTAAGAATTTACGAATTTATGTTGTCCACTCCGGCAGATGAGGATAACTTAGGTTGTTAATTAGAGATGCAGTACCCTCAAGGCTAATCCTGATGGGCTCCATAAATGGGTAGTCGTAATCATGAACAATTGGCATACTAGAATGGAATGATCTTCCTTTGTAAACACAGATGCAAAAAATTTGATTTGGGACAGTGGGGCAGTGGGACATTAGTGTCAGTTAACGGCAAACCAACAGTACTGTGTAGTGATATGGAGTATTGTTTATTTTCGAGAGATATAATTTACCAAAACTTCTTAGGATTAGTTAGCAATAGCAACGGAAGATCGCGAGTAAAATATTTGTTTTTGGCAGTGGTAATAGCAGAGCAGTATGTTTTGAGCCATTGTTTATACTTATCCAACAAAGGCGGAGAGCAAGCAGATTGAGCTTTTCCGTACAGGAGCTTCTTTTTATTCCGTAATCGATCCAGGCGCTTGTTGAACCATGGATTAGATTTACCATTAGATACTGTAATGAGGGGAATGTGCTTGTCTATCAGCGCATACAGTTTGTGCACACTTAATTAATCTACACAGTTAATCTTCACAGTTAATTGCTTCTGCTCATCGTCTACACACGGGCGTTACGACATATCCACCTGGGCGGCCGGAGAGGGGTCTAGGCGACTGGATCGTAGCAAGGTTTGCAGCATGCATGATTTGCACAGCACACGAGGATAAACTCGAAGGGCTGTCCCAAGCTGAAATGTGAGGTGAAATATCGAAACCGAATGAGAAAGACCCTTGTTTTTCACACGAGGCAGCGTCGGTGCAGCATCACGTGAACAAGCCGTATATCCAAAACACAACCACATGGCACTAGTTGCACAGCAACAGCAGGATCGGGCGAGATCGGCATCGGTTTATTCTCCAGAGACAATTCGTCGAGCGAACAACGCAAGCTCGGATACATGGTCACGCTTAAAACTGCGTACACACAGCTCCGAATGCCTACACGAACAGCAACAATGCATCGACGTACCCTCATCTGACTCTCGTCATCAAGGCCATACCGCGGCAAATAATTGAAGCCCTGCTGCAGCTATTGTCTCGCTCATTTCCGCAGAAATCGCTTGTTTACTCTATGCTCGCTTCACTGCCTGCACCGTGCTCCCCTGTATCTGTCAGAAAGACACGTGCGATTTCTGCACTACCTGTGTTGTACTTTACGATTCAAACATGAAGCCTGCTGGCATGAAGTGCCATGCGCAATTTTCTTATCTAGCTGCATGTGTTTGAGGAAATAATCATAGTGCTTGTGGGAGGGTCAGGCTACTCCCATTTCCTGCAATAAAGTGCAAGCGCGAGAGCAGCGCTGATAATAAAATCAGTCGAAGGTGTATTATGTATCACTGCTATATGAAACTATAGCCGCTACAAATGATTAAAAAATTTTTTGCCGAAACGCAACTTTAGGTCCCTGATTTATTTTTTGTTAGCCATTCTTCCCCACGAGACGGGCGCTTTTCAGGCACTATATACTGTAATCATCCGGCACGCTTCGAAGGCTGTGCGCATTCGGGCAAGACGTGGGGTGCACTCAGGCCAAACCGTCATTCTCGGGGATCACTGCGAGTAAACGGCTGGAAAAGGCGGTATACATAGAAGGGAGATCAGACATAGACCTATATTTTAAACCATACCAGAAGCGCCCACACCAGAAAGAATAAACGACGCACTGCTCCTGAACGTTTGCACCAGGACCAGAAGCCTTTAATTTCCAGATGACACCGCGGCGGCCCTTTTGTGGGGACTTCCGTTTGTGCGAGCAGCGTCACGACACACTGTACGCTCCCGCCGGGACGAGGCATCGCTTCAGTTAACGTCCGCAACCCTTTGATGCTGCGGTGGCAGCTGCATCATTGCGGAACGGTGGCGCTTCGCTGAGCTCTTGAGTTCCCGTTGTCTCAGAGCGATGAGCACAGCCTGGCGCTGCGCTCAACTGCGAGTTGCAGTATGAAGTACCTACGCGCGCGCGCGACCAGGAAGCATAGCAAAACGGAACTGGTGGCGTGGTCCCCGTGTATAAGTGTGCTATTAACGGTTGTTGCTGCCACAGTATGCACAAGGCCCATGGACTGTTCCGGTAGTCTAATATCGCAATGTTCTCACAGCCAAAGGTAAACATCCCGAACACGCAATATATATATATATATATATATATATATATATATATATATATATATATATATATATATATATATATATATATATATATATATATATATAGAGAGAGAGAGAGAGAGAGAGAGAGAGAGAGAGAGAGAGAAGAGGCATGGGTAAATCAACTCGTGTTTCTTTGCAATGTCAAGAAGCTTCTTCGTCGACAAATATTTCCTGTTTTGGTTGAATCAGCGCAAATGAGATTACGACTTAAATTGGTACCAGAAATTTCTCATTACAAATAAAAAGGAAACAAGTGCCATCATATAACTGCTTCAAAGAAAGGTTAATGTTTGTAAACACTACCAAGGACATAGCTTTTGCCCTGTTCACAGATTGTACGTCGTCCGCTGTTAATTGAGGCCTGCTCGTGGTTCAGATAATATACACATGCGTTGGCTGAGACCCGCACACGGCGGGATTAGGACCGACAACCGGCATCTTTTCGGTACATGAATATCAGAACGCTAGCTAACTTGTTTCTGTTTTTTTTTTTTCGAAGCGACCGCAAGAATATCCGCAATCTCTCTCTGTGTTTCGCGTATAGGAAATTGACGTGCAGACCATATCTATCCTCGTGCCAACATTGTAATCAGCCGAGCCCCGGGAGCTTTATCTACTACTGACGTGGAACAAAGGGCAGGATAACGGAACGATTCTATTTCAGTGAAAATTCTTTTCGTGTGAAGTCAGGGGTATGAGCGATGTTATACACACGTCATCACACGGATAAAGCGGTCGTGAACAGTGGGTGATAACCAAAGAATAGAATCGGGGAAAAGTAATCTTTACATTACACAAGCGTAGGTCTTGTTTCGCATAATGCACGAGTATATAGTAAATCGTCGGCAAACCACGGTCGCATTACCCCCATTCCCGTTAAGAAGAACGGCGACTTACCCTTCTGAGGACGCAGCTTCCCATGCAGGGGGGCCTGGACATTAGGGAGTTTTAGATTTAGCGCACCCAGAGTTAGCGAACACAAACCGCCTGGCTTACAAAAGGACGCAATAGGGGTTAAAATATAGAAACAATGCAAGCAGGACGTGGAGCTTCGGGTACGCAAACACGCTTGAGTGCGCTGTTTCTATAAAACGCCCTATTTGAACGCTTGAACTCCAAGCGCACAGCGTCTTGCGCGACTGTAGCGCGTATGCACGTATGTAACGAACGACGGCGAATCGATGGCGCACGTAGGAACGAAAGAACTGGCCGTGAGGAGGCGCGCCCATAGAGCAAGGTGCGCAAACGCAGCTGCACCCAGAGTCCTAGATTTCCCTCTCGGTTTCTCTTCTCTCGCCTATTTTCCCCCCCTTCTACAGAGGGTAAGTATAGCGTTACAGTTCCTCTTGTACTGGTCAGATGGAATCAGTTGCTGTCCACACTAGAGGCACGTTAACGGCGTTACTCTTTCACTTTATCCATTCCAGAGAACGCGGACAAGGAAGGGGGACGGTTTTGGGGGACGTCTGGAAAGGAACTGGTCGGTGCCATTCTGTATATAGTGGGGAAACCCCAGTGGCGAGTTTGGTGACCCAGCTGTGTGGGCTTTCTCCGCGGATTACGACCGCAAACTTAGAGGGAGGAGAGTGCGTGGAAGTCGGTCAGTGCGACCTGCACGCTGTGTCGTTCACCCTTCGGCGGGGAAAACACGTCGCGCACGCGGACGCAGGACTAACGGAAAGAGGACACGGCGTGCTGTGCGGATCTGTAAGGTTGGCTCCAAGATAATGACGAATTTCTGGATATTTGCTTGCATTTCTTAACTTTATGATTTCTCAATATTTACTCATAAGACGGTTACGGCACTGCCTGTGCCGACTGTCTCAAATAAATGGCGCTAAGAGTGAACAATAATGTAAGCATTTTGGAGGCAACCTAAACACATCTTACTACATATATTATACATATTATTATTGTATATTAAATACGTACCATGGAGAATCTGTCAAGAAATTCGGCTGTGGTGAGAAAGCGATGAAGTGAATACGATGGTGGTCAAATGAGTTAGAAGCCGGCGCGCTTAGACCTATGAAAACAAGGTGATAGCACCGTATTGCATACACATCATTATTTGTTGATATAACTGTACCGATGAGTTTTACCTTTATAATCGTATCTCCACATGGCGCAGTATAGAAGCGCACTCTTTGTTATAATTTTATTCAGGAAGAGAGTATGAAGTATCAATCTTAATACCAAAACATTAGAACGAAATACTCCTAAAAAATCTGATCCGACAGACGCACAGATGTGAACAAAATTCGCAATGACAGCACTGCCTGGCGGCAAATGATGGCATATAACTTTTGCTGTACCTGTGTCTACGCAATCCAAGATCATCTAACACTATTAAATCCCTCGCTCATTCTTTTCGCCCTCCTTTATTTTCTCGCGTGGCACCGGCCCCACTTGCGTAACTGACCATTCGGTGCCATTCAGTGGCAACAAAGAAACAAAAATCAAACTGAAAACAATCATGATTATAGATTTCTGCTGCGAAGTAACGGATCAGGTATACGCGCTTAAAGGTCGCAGGAAATTTGTAGTCTCGACGATACATCCTTGTGCATATCTCCGCAGGAAAATTAAGTCGACGGTAACTGAAACGTGACGTTGGCAATTTCACGCATTCCGTCTGCTCCTACGACACTCGATACTCACGAGACGAGCGTGCTAATGCGACAACTTAGCAAACAATGATAGCCACGCGTGGTTAGTCAAACGCGCCTACGGCAACAATCGTACAGCAATGCTTGTTTGCTATTGCTCTAGAAATACAGTGCGCCAGGAAGATTACATCAAAATGCGGGCCCTCTTACAAGAACACCAGTAACTGCATTTTTCAACGGTGCGCTTTATTTTTCATTCTCTAGCACATTTCGCCATTGTCTAAGGCATCACTGCAACGCCGTTATCACCGCAGTCGCCAACTCGGTGCGACGGCTGATAAGAGCGGGAAAGAAAATGCGCCGCTACAAAATGGAGCGCATGGCACTTATTCCACATTTTTAAGGTATACTCACTTAAAGACGCGCCAATAGCGGTATTCAGTGCCGTTGGCAGCTACTGTGTTATCGTTTCCCGAGCGCACTCGTTCTTGAGGAGTTCCGTACGCACTGACCCCTTAGAACGGGCGTGCAGGCAGGCAAGTGGCCTAGCTCGGTTCACAATTGATCGAGTCACGCTCGAGCGTGCACGGTCCACTGTGTGCGCCAACGATGAGTACGCCCATACTTTGTGGTCAATATGGCCGTATAGCCCGTGAACGTTTGCGATGCAAGAGATGGTATGGCGTCGCGTTCTGCGGCCTCCTGTATGCTGTCAAGCGGTCGCCGCTGAGACGTTACGGGCAATGGAGGAACAGAGGCAGTCAGGAGGTAAACACACGTCTCTCTGCTTGCCATATGTGTATATTCGTGGGTTGAAACGACGCCGGTTTGTATGTGTTGCACGGAGTAATAATGGACGACCACTGAGCTATCTAAATCAATCTGCCGAAGCATGCTTCGTGCAAGCCGCGGTGCCCCGATGGAATAGAATAGCTGGTACACCTGGCGAAGCTTTGCTGTTGAAAGTTTTGCTTTGAACTTTTGTCCATTCCCACGCATAATAGCGCTACTGCTCAACTGCTTGCTCTCTCTCTCTCTCTTTCTCACTCAATACACGTGCGTTGCACGCGCGTAAAAGGAACAGCCTGTGCTGGTCGTCTCTGTGTCACGATCGTAGCAATTAAACCTGAATTCGTAACGGGGCCTGCCAGCTCAGAATGTTCCGCGTGAGCCAAACAAAACTGCAATTGTATGCTCATTTGTGTTTCCATAAGTACTAAGTATCGCAGGGAGAACAGGAAAAATGTAGCCTACGGATATTAAATGACGATGGAAACTTCTATTTTTACGTCGTCGTCTTCAGCCTATAGGTTCACTATACTGTAGGACAAAGACCTCCTCTCCTAGTTCGCCACTTTCCCACTGTACTCCGTGAACCGTGCCGTTCAATGCTTGCGTGCTCAACGCACACGCATTCATATACACACGCAAATGGGTGTTCTCATTTGCATTTGCCTTGTTCCGCCTATACAAATAAATCAGGTCGTGTGAAAGAGGTAGCGAACGCGCAACTTCTGCGGTACAGTATAGGATGGTGCGAAATAAATTTCACGGATCGAAGTTGAACGTTGAGTTAGTTCTATAGCATGCCACCACAAGAATAACAAGAGGTTTATTGGATTTTGTGTTCCAGACAAGACTCCGAACGTCTGCTTCCTAAACCTGTAAGTTCGTGGCACAAATGGGGACGGAACGGCCAGCTACAGTGCAAGGAGAACAACAAGTAGGAACATTCTAAAAAACGAATTTGCCCTCCGCGTTCCCTTCTTATATTCCATATATGTCTGACACTGTCTTCATTTATAGACATGGCCTACGCCATCGAATCTAGACAAAAATTAATACAAAAAGTGACCTTCTGCCATCGCATATGTCGGTCATCGAGAAGTGGCACCACAGACTTGCCAAAACTTTTTTTTTCACTTCGCGAATCGGTAACGTCCACATCATGACTTGTATGTGTCGGTCACGTAGATGCGCCTCACTGTCAGGAGCCCCTGCAGCCGCTTCTCTGGTAGATGTTCGAATCTTTCGGAGCATCCGCCATGCCGGAAGCGCTCCACGCACGTCCCAGCAGGGGGACCCGCGCTCCGTGCCCACGCTTCTCACGGTGCCGCACGTGCCAAACGGACGCGCCCGCGTGCCGCCTCGTTTCCTGGCACGTCCGTCTATGCAAACGCGAGATCGTCTACGCACGCTGCAGAGCCGCCCGTGCACTGACGCGCGAGCGCCGGACAAAGGCGCCGGCAGCGCGGGCGAACAGTGGCAGCGGCTACTGTTCCGGTTCCGCACTAGAAAACCGCTGGCAGCCGGTGTGCTAAGACACGGGCACACGCGGAGAAGGCAGCGCCGCGGCGACCACTTTCCTTCTCGGCGGACGACCACACGAGCGCGCGGCCTCTCCGCTCTAGATACGGCCGACGGCCTCCTCTACCTACGCGCTCGCTGGGCGGTGTAGTCGGCAATTGCCTCGGCAGCGATGCCAAGTTCAAGGTTGTCTGCGTGGCAGCGACGCGTAAATACCCGGGAGCGTACGATGAGCCGTGTGTGCTTAAGGCCGATAGCGTGCGAGACAAAACACGGGCCGGCTCTTGCGTGAAGCCAGAGGACAGCCGCCGGTAATGATACGGCGGATTACTTGAATGAATTGATGGGGTTTTGAGTCCCGACGCTTGCGCGATCAGCATTTAGGGACGCAGTAGTGGACGGCCTCGGAGCCCTTTTGAGTCCCCGAAGTTCTTTAACGTGCACTTAAATCTAAGCACTACACGAGCGTTTTCGGATTCGGCCTCATTCGGAATGTGATTTTCAAGATTCAGAAGCTGTCAGGCTATAACTGGACGATGGCAGGGTCAGTAATGCTTCTTGCTTTGCCTAACTCGGTCGGAGCCATATCGCAAATCAAGATGTTCCAGCGGGATGAACTTACAGCTGGATGTGCTGAGCTATCCAGAGAGAGAAATCTGCTTTCTTCGTCCTTTTTTTCGATTTCCATAACAATGCCATTAGAAGGTGCTGCATAGCGATGGGCGGTGAGTTGCAGGGAAATAATTGTGCCCATTGTATAGAAGGAAACAGATGTTACGTACGTTCAAGATCCTGGCGAAAGTGCCACTGCAGTCTATCATGGGGTCGATGTATGATTGTGAAGTCAGTAAACATCGTTGGCGAGGCGTGCGCCAGTTAGGAATCAATGTTCGTTGTGTATAGTGACGGTGGTCCGATATGGCGACCTTCGAAGGTCTGAGTGCACGTTGGCAACGCAAAGGAAGAGCTAGGACGTGGTGCACGACAGTGTTTATTTCCGCAGCAAAGCACCCGGACGGGCTGCGCCCAGACAACCTCCCCTCTCATCCCGGGCGACCGTTTTTGAGGGCTCGGTCTGGCTCGGTCAAACAGCCGCAACAAAAAAGCGTACATTCTTTGAATGTGTCCGCTTTCCCCCGCCTCTACGGGAGCAACACTGATCTCGTCAAACCTCGCGTGCGTTTTCGGTCACTCGCTGCTGGTTAATGTGTCATGCCTACTTGAGCAAATAGTTGCCTGTAGGTGGCCCTCTGTAGCAACACGGATTTACGGTGCCTCGATGTAGCGGCGTGCTACATAGAGGCACCCTACATGTGTTGAAAAAGCCGCTTTCCAACGGAAAGTGGCTTTTTTTTCAACGGAACGTCTCCAGCGGCATTCCATTCCACACTAAATTAAGGACCCGCCGCCCCCACGGCCTCACTTCCACGAAACACACTTCCCGCGCGTGCTTTGTCATTTCTCTGCGCACTGGCTCGGGGGATGCAGTCGCGGTTTTCAACATAATTCTCGTGACGGCCCCCGTGCACGTTGCTGAATGGTCGGTGCCACTGCAGCTGCGTCCAGTACGAAGACAGCTAAGAAAAGCGGGGCGAACCGTAGCAAATGCCCCAACTTCTACGCTCCGAAACTGATTGGCATCGTCTTTACGGCGCAGCACGTGCAGCAAGTGGCCTCTGCGTGCAGCAGTTAACCGATCGTTGATTTGGGCACAGCAGACGATGCCCTTTCGGTCATTCGGAAGCTCTGGGAGCCCCTTGGCGTCTCAGGCTGCCTGAGGTGTATGTGCAGAAAACTCCCTTGCCTTTGCGTGTAGGTTCGAGGAAGGTAGGTACCAAATTGTATATCAGTGCAAGAAAATGGGGAACAGAAGACCGTGCTGCACCTTCTTACTAGCTGTGTTTTCTTGCGCTGACTGTAAATGTATAGCCCTATCAATATTACACGACTCTAATTATCAAGGATCCTTTATATTATGAAATATTCTAGGATTTTGATGCGTATATGCATCCGCGTTTCATCAATACCTTCTAGAAATGTTCTCTGTGACTGCGGACACTGCAATGCGAGCGTCATGTCAGAGGAGGATATTCCGGCGAGTACGTGTGTGATGGAGGATGTTCAGGAGATAGCTTGGGCAGGGCTTCGGTTCCTTTTTGGCTACAGTTGACAAGCCCAGTTCTCGGCTTCTGCAAATATGAACACTACACTGCTAGTTGCGCATGAAATTAAAATTTGGATCTTATCGATGATGAACTTATTGATGAGAACATAAAAAAGATTGTTAGGACGAAAGCGTCTTGCCACAATTTCTCGTTTGACAAATGCAGGAATGGAATGAGATATTCCAAGTGAATTTCGTGGCTGAGTGGGTGCAAGTGAGCGAAAGCGACGTGTTCGCCAGTGGTTGCTGGGGGCCAAGCCATTTGTAAACGAAAGAACAACGTCTGTATTAGGCGGCAGAAACTTTTGCTGAGGCATAACATTGTCCGTGCAGCGATCATTGACAAAGTTAGATATCGGCAGCTAGCGTCTACGCATGAGCAGCTAGCAATGGTTCGGGTCCGTACCGGCTGTCCGTACCAGGAGTCAACATCGTTTTCTGTAGCAACAGTCTACGTTTAGGTAAAATGAACATTTAAACGAGACTCCTGTGGACCCAGTGTCCGGTTACACGGCTTGTAAGAGCACACAGGAATGAATGTTGTTTGGTTTTGTTATTTCCCTATTCCTGCTTTCAGCTACAAGCGTTGCCGCATTATTTCGTGCAAAAACCTTGGCAACAACAGGTAGCGGTATTTCCTTATTTCTTCTTGTTCTTCATTATGTTATTCTTCGTTTATCCGTTTTTTTTTTATGTACTTGTACGACAGGCCTTTTTTCTTTAGCGCGTGCAGTATCAATTTCGTTGTGAAGACGCATAATTGTGCAGAATAAATGCCCGCATGTCATCTATCTACTTACGAAGGTTATTCCTCTGAAATAATAAGTGTCTCTTTGACTGAAACCGAGGAGGCATGAGGTGGGACTCAAAGCGTACTAGATTGGCGCGCAAGCTTGGGAAGACAGTTCGAATAAAGAACTTCCAGGAACTAGGTGTGCGCGCGCAGATTCATGCCGGAACTAATCATCACGACGTAATGGCGCGTGGCCGCACTCCGCGTGTACACGCAGTCTTTCGACGCGCGCACATGTTGCCAAGGTCAGGGGCGTGCGTATTTACTTTTTGCACACGCCAAGACATCGCGGGCCAGGGCGCGCGCGTCTTTTGGAAGCCGCTGTGATCGTCCAAGCTCCTGTCAGTGCGACAGGGAATTCACGAAACTGGATCAAGGTCGCGTGACTTCACCTCTCAGGGGTCAGAAGATTGCGCTCCGCCTACGTCAGTCGCGTCCACCCCGCCTAATGTGCCGCGCATGCGCCCTGAATATGCACGCACACATATGGAAAACAAACCTACAACTGGGCACACAATAGAAGCAGGTTGCTCACTCTGGGTGGAAACACGTTCTGCGTGTGGCTTGCCCAAATAATACACGACGACGGAAGATTCCGGTAACGTTGTTGTAAAGAAGGCGCAGTCGAACTGGAGCAAGTGTGGGCGGCCACAAGCAGGAAACGCAATTGTGCAGACAACGTTGCGTACGAAGGGCAGAGCACACGTACACGCGCTCTTTGCCGGGTGGAACCCAACCAAGAGAGGTTAGTGTATATTACATTGTCGGGTGTGTGCAACTTTGTGGCTGACCTTTTCTTTTTCTTTTTTCTCGAGCTCTGTGCTCCGTCAACATCCTTAGAGTGGAACCAAAACCAAACACAAAGCCGCACTAGATAGTCGCATTATTACTTTGGAACAACATCGGTGACAAAATGACGTATCACTCGTGAATTCGTCCACGTGTGGAAACCAAATTACGCTATCGAGTACGTATACTTTAAACTATGTTTGGTCTGAGCGCCCTCCTCCTTGTGCACACATTCTGGCGAGGATTCACTATAGAACAGTGACAGAACTTGTCAATGACAACAGTTCTTTGAAGCGATTGCCGCATGTTGATGATGATTACGATTTTTATGTTATGGCACATACCCACAAGGGGCAGTGGCCAAGAAGTGGCCCGGTGCACTTAAATTAAATGAGAAGAAATTAATGCAAACCTATACAAGATTTTTCCTAGTAACTTAGCGAAATAAAAACACAGACAGAAGAAAAGCGGACAAAGACAATCGCTTGCCTTTGTCCACATTTCTTGTGTCTGTGGATCTAGCTTATTATAGCACGGGTACAGGAGAGCCATTGCGCGCCAGTTCACGCCAAATCCGCTGGAAATAAAATAGGAGAACTTATACCATTTCGTTAACCGCTGAGTGAAAGCTCAGCTTCAAATACATTCCAGCATGTGCATTGTATCTCAATTTTTTTTTTTTTGTACTGGCGTAGGACCTTCATCGTCTTATCAAATCCAAAGTCAGGTAAAAGTCCACTAGGAGGCGGCGCTATAGAACGCGTTCAGTATATGCGTATGTGCTCAGTGCGTATGCGTGGGCGAGCTCTTGTTTGGTTACTTCTGTTTGTTGCCCGTTTCCCCTCCTTTAGGTATTCGCAATGCAACTGATATAGATGGTTACAAACGCGCACATAGCGGGATACGAGTTGCGGGCAAGGTTATTGGAAGAAAGCAATAAAGCTACAACAGCACTCGAGGGAAGCGGTTAATTAAATACTATCCAAATAAATGCAATGTATACAACTGTCGGCCAGAGTTGTGCTTCGGCTTGCTGGCATGTGATCTTGAAGACGTCCAAAATGTGTACCGCAAGTACCAGGTGGATAGAGGAAGAACAGCAAACGCACAGCGCTATTTTACTACTATGCAACTTATAACCTCAAGCAATTTCTATGCGCCGCGCAGGGCAGAAATTTAATCCCATGCAATGGTTACGTTTATGCAAAATGTCGTTTGCAAGTGATGTTAAAACAGGTGTTTGTGCACTGTGCAAGACGTTGACGAAGCGATGTCAGGAGGACTATGTATGCTGCTTGTCGAGCGAAGAATAGCGATGAGAAGCCTACATGCACAAATATGTAAGATAAAACATTAAAATACATTTAAGCATTCTATACCATTTATGTCACAGTGACACCCGCCAATTCCGGAGGATTGACCGAGAATGGGGACATGGCCAGTGGAACATACCCAATGTCCCGACAAGTCCAATAATAAGAAATTCAAGAAACTCAACAAAGCCGTTAAATATTATGCGCTTATTCCACTATAGGATATCTGTGTGCTTTAGAGATATAGTGGGCATTTTATGTGCAGGTTTTATGTCGTGACTTAATGTTTGATAAAGCAGAATAGAGATCCGCGCACAGTACTACTAGGTCAGTCGGAAATAAACCATATTTACTCGACCCGACGCAATAAGAAACTGGAGGATCGATGCCAATAATGTTTCGCAATAAAATACAACCACTGTATCGTGCCATTTGACGATCGCCCTTGCGCTTGTTTGCATAATTATACCTGTCATGCTCGCTTGATGCGGGCGCTCTGTGACCTTCCAGGATTAGGCTTAGCCACACATGGCGGCCAAGTAACGTGATTATTCTACAGCCATGAAGGTTCCTGAAACGCTCCATAACGGCACGCGGTCTCAGTTGCCGATGCTGCCGGGATATCTCCTCGCGCTGCTTGCATATGCATGAGAACCCCCGTGAACCGGAGGTTTTTCCTTTCTGTCCTTTTTCTGGAATTTGCATGAAGGTCTAGCGTCTTCGATTACCCAGCCCCCCTTTTCTTTTTCAATTATTTCTTTCTGTTTTTCTATACTCACAGCGCAATTCTCTTTTGGGATGGCACCCAATCCTTGGCTTGGTCAATGTATATTCCACAGGCCGCAATGAGATGTGAAAAAAAAAAAAGTATGGTTACTATAGATTCCAAAGTATTCTACTAGCAAATTGCATTTGTCTACTAGATTGACTGCAAGATCAGCTATACTAATTTATATCAGTTGTGAAGTTTTCTTGTTGACTCTCATCTTGTTTGTCCTGCAGGAATTCGACGCGTCTATGCATCTGTGGAGGCCACCAGGTAAGCGGTTCGAGTCCCGCTGCATGACAATATTTTCCTATTGGTCCCTGCATCAGTGGCCGTGGCAGACAATGCCTCATGATATCCGAGATCGCTGTGGCTAAAACGCCTATTGATATTGTGAGTGGCAGGCGCTTGAACATCAGCCAACGGGCAAACGCTCTAAGCGAGTCAGTTGTGGTTAAAGCCATAGGACCCTAGAGCAGAATTATAATTATACTCTCTCTCTCTCTCTCTATATATATATATATATAACCTGTATATATAAGGATATATATATCCTTTTATACTACTCTCACCACCCTCCATCGCCCACCACCGCAGAAGAAAAAATAGAGGCATACCTGGCGGAAGACACAGGACCGACCGCTAAAAACGAGCGCCTAAATCTCACGCCAATGCCGCGCTTTGGCTAAACTAACCTACTACACACCCACTGTAGGTGAATGAACAGCGTGGATTGGCATTTTATTCCTTCCATTTATTTCTGGTATCATAGAGAAACGGTAGCTCGGATCGCGCTTTTCTTTTATCCCTTCTTTTTTTTTCACTGCACATAGTATATATGCGAACAGGGTGCATAATAAATATCGACTTCTTTAACAAAACCGGGTAAAATTACTATATACTCAACGTACAGCGCCGCTTCGCAGAAGTTTCTTTCTACAAGAAAGGAAACCGAGGGCCTGATTTTTATAAGTGTGGGTTTATTAAACAGTTTCCGTCACCCAAAAAGATCACGTACACGTGACACTTCCGACAAAGAAGGGTGTTCCACAACCGCCGCCAAGGCCGTGATGTGTGCGCTGGCTAACACTCCCAGGTTTAATTCTAGTAGATAAACATAGATACTCCAGAAAATAAATAGAAAGTAAGAGCATCAGACGCGTAATGCGAAGACGTGGGTTCGTGCCCCAACTGCAGCCAGTTGTTTTAAAGCGAAGCTTTCTTCGCTTCGTCTCCCGACTTTTTGGGCGCTGCTGCGATCGTGTTGCCGCGCGTGCCGCTGGTTTTCTTGCAACACCACCAGATGGCGCTCGCCTCCGCGCATCCCGCAATAGGGGATCGCAATAGGGGGTCTGAAAATTTGGTTGTGGGAGTTCATAGTGTTTTTTTTTTAAACCTAGGTAGGACATTAGGCAGTATAATAGCAAGAGCTTGCTGGCGCAACCCACCGCCCCGTTCCAAAGGGGATGCTCATAACATCATCCATCCATCCATCCATCCATCCATTCATATATATATATATATATATATATATATATATATATATATATATATATATATATATATATATATATATATATATAGAGAGAGAGAGAGAGAGAGAGAGAGAGACGAACACGGCTATATCGAACCTGAAGGAGATCACAAAAATGTCGATATTATAGGTAATTCAATATATAAAATAAACTTGTTATATAAAGATACTGAGGGAGAGTTTGGCAGCTGTTCAATGTACACAATAATTCGTTACATGTAGGTTCGATATATTCGGGTGCGATTGTGTGTGTACACATATATGTATACATATATGTAACTTTACCTTCTGCTCGTCCAACCAAAACAAAGATAACGTATCGAAGTAACGAAAGAAATACAGAACCGTGCTCTTTCGCAACCCTCGGAGACCCCGTAACCCACGACCCTTCAGTTCGTCGCACGACGCTCAGATCTCGAGCAAAATCCATTCTCTATTCTGGTCACGTGTGCTGCGCTGACACGCTGCCTCGCACGTGAGAGCGTAGGCCTACTTTAGTTTCTCTCCTTAATATCTACGCTCGCGTCCTCCGCACTTTCTGCGACTACAAGCCACATATGTTGCGCACGCAGGCTGAGATTAGAAAGTTAGTCGCGACCAACGCCCGCTGTGGCGCACGTTCCCGGCGCTCGCTCCTTGCAGCGCAGGTAGCAGCGACGAGTGGCTGTAATCTGCACCCGACACATCCAGTGTGGGACCACGCGCATGTTCCGCGTCCATGTACATTTGGCGGGCAGGGCCGGATAGGCGGCCGCCCGACGACGTACGGGGTCAGCAGTGTCACAAAGTGGCGTCCGCTCCAAAACGGATCCGGTCCCGCTTATCTGCCGGGCCTCAATCCGCGAGCCTGGCAGGTAGGTCCAAGGGTCTCCAAGAGGCCGCGCAGAAAAATTTTCTCCCGTGACCCGCTAACCCTGAGATGCGGTGGCTTGCTGCCGCACACAGCAGGAGAGGTTGAGGGAAAAGAAGAAGAAACGCTAGGCCTGTGTGTTGAGCGTGCCAATCCGCTATTCTCCGCGTGCTATAGCTTCATGAACGGAGGTGCGCCTTTTCTCTGTGCTATCTCTTTTTTTTTTCTGGCCATGTTTTTTTTTTTTTGCTCCTTCTTGCGCTTGCCGCATGTTCGATTCGAATCGTGTCCGCCAGAGTTAGCCAATATATCATCGGAAGCAACCAAAGGAGGAAAGAAGAAAGAAGGACAAGTCACGGAGCGAATTACCGGAAGCGGGACGCCCTGCAGGAACAAGGGTTGCTTGGTTGTTTCGAACAAAGCGAGGCCTATGGGAGCGAGGATACCATATGCCCTTCCGCTCACGAGGAAATGAGTTAAGTAGCACGGTGTATGAACGATGTGGCGATAGTTCGTGACTCCAGCTTCACCACATCGATAATCGCAGTGGCGTTGGAAGTGGACCGAATTGAGTCGGAGCATGTATAACCCCCCACTGCCCCTCCTCCTCTAATTAGAGAAGCGATTAGGTCATTCTAGTGTAACGCTTGGGCAGTTTTGTTGGCCGCATTAAAAAAAAAAACTACGGCCAACTTCCTCCTAACAGGCATTAAGTACAGCCCGCGCATCACCGCCAAGGCATGTCCAATGTTAAATGCCTGACTGTTCTTGTACGCAAGTATAGAAAGGTTCCCGGGGCAACGATGGCATACTTCGTTAGGTATAGCAGCGCCAATAACGACATTTCATGTACTAACAGTGACAACTAATTGCTAGTATATACATTGTCCTCCAAGTGAGATGAGATTCAGCGAGAGCGAATATTACAGTTTATTTTGTCGTTCACTCACACGCTTTGTGCATATTTTTGAGGTTATGTTAAAAATCCAGTGAATGAATGAATGAATGAATGAATGAATGAATGAATGAATGAATGAATGGAAAAGGTACGTGCTATGTAGTGGTATGTGAACGGTCTACTCACTGAACCTCACACTATAGGCTTGGTAACGTCCGTGTTTTAAAATCGTCCGTGTCACCTGAGCGCAGAAAACAACATCGAGCGTGACCAATTTTTGAACGGCGATCTGGAATAGTGTAGAGGCGTGCTAACGCGTCCAATAGCCGTGCGCTGTGCCGGTGAGACTAGCGACGCTTCAGTTTTGGACTGGAACGCGCGATTCGAGGGTCGGTTTAGCGGTTGGAGGAGTTTGTAGATTTTATCTGACTGACCGGTATCGTTTCCCAGTTTGCCGCCGCGTCACGGAGCTAGGCGTAATCAGAAAACCGTATCCAACCGTACCTAACATTGTCAGGAGGAGGCCGCGCAAAGAGGTGAACACGCTCAGAAGGGGGTGGTGATGTAGCGGTTCGGCAAGATGCGACCGTAGCAGCGATGCTGTGTTATTTATTTGCTGTCGGCGCGGCCTCATTGTTTTACAAGCCCTTGTATTTGTCGTTCCGGCCGACAGCGCACCGTGAGCACCGCGGCCAGTGTCGTGATGTCCTGAATTGTCGACGCACAACGACGTTACAGAAACGGATACACGAGTGCGTGTCTCGTGAGGTAACCTTTGCGGTATAAGAAAACTTCTGCGTCGTCTTGTCGATATATCACTCGACCCGGTGGACGCGCACTAATGTTTACATCTCTCCTCTCCCCCTCCTTGTTCTCTTTAATTGTTCGTTTGCTTAAGCGCTGGTTCCAGCTCTGCTTTTAAAAGTCTCACATTCTTGGTTGTCGCCGTGGAGTCTTTAGCGTTCATCTTGTAATTGAGTGTCCAACTTACATAGACTACCGGAACCCATATCGGATGAATATCGAAAAGCTTGACCAAGGCACCTTGTCTTTGAAGTGGATTCTAGTTATCTGGCCTCGACAATTGATACAGCGCAGCGCCACATAAATTTTTGATTTAAGGCGAAGCATTCTTGTCAAGTTCAACCTAGTTTTGTGTAACGGATCTGGCCGTTATCTGTCCTCTTTCGCGGAACACGAGAACGCTCGACACGTGGGGCTGAAGTCGATTTATTATTATTCTTTTTTTAAATATCTACGCGCTGGCATCTTGATTTTGAATAAAGGATCCGTACGCACGAATCAATTCTCTCAGTCGGCTGAAATAATTGCAGCATACATAATAATTGATTTACGTCGAAAATAAAGCAGTGTCAACTGCAATTGACATCAACGAAACGCGAATCGTTGCGTAGATGAAATAAACAGCAACACCGTGGCGGCTTGGGCTAGTCGTTACATACTCTACAGGGGAACAGCGCGAAAAGACGAAGGACAAGAAGGGCAGCGCTTGTGTGTGTTCCTCATCATCAACCAGGCTGATGATGATATTATTATTATTATTATTATTATTATTATTATTATTATTATTATTATTATTATTATTATTATTATTATTATTATTATTATTATTATTATTATTATTATTATTATTATGTGTGTATTCCCCTTCTTGTCCTTCGTCTTTTCGCTTTGTTCCCCTGTATTGCGCACATGTCACTACGGATCTGTCGTTTATTGCTGTTGTGATGTCTAGTGGCCGCAGGAGTATACATATGCAGCGGCTCCAGTGGCACATCGGCCCGCATTTTTGAGACTGCACTTTCTTCGTGATCGGTCCACGAGAACGGCCAGGTGGTCGTTACATAAAAATAGGCCGAACTCGTCAAGGTAGCAGAATTCTAACCCTTGATTTAAATTACTCTGTGAGACGGCCATTACTTCTGCGGGAAAGCAGTTAATGAATAATTATCGTCAACCACAGCAAACAGCGCAGAAAGCTTCGCTTACATCGATCCCCACAGTGCGTGGGATCCGCATAATTTTTTTCGTGTTGCCTTTTATTGCCCATTTTTCCGACTGCCCTTGTAAGCACTTTCTTTTCCCCTTATTTTATTATATAAAACTGGATGGGTATATAGGTGATGGTGTTTTGAATGTGAATCGAATATTATATTCAAATTATTAGTACCTCAATTAGAAAAGAAAGTATCATTTATTTTCTTATATGTTAAACTAACCAAATGTTTCGCAGTCATCGACTGTTAATCTCTGCTTACTGCTATCCGTCCACTAAACTAATTATCGCAAATTATTGGAATTGAAACAACCACATACGTTTTCGAAGGAACGCAGGAACAAAATGGATAATGCAAGTTTTGCCTTCGGTTTCGAGGCGGAAGCCTACATGACATCCTGCGAGTTCTGCTTGTCTGTCATTTAGTGTTCTTGGCTGCCTAATTATTGAGCATCTTTTATATTTCATGCTGCGAACAGTGATGGTTTTCTTGCAACGAGCTCTTTTACATGCGTTTACGGCACACAAGTCCTTAATAAAGCTTGTTTTTTCCCCCACATCTTCGGATCGTTTTTCGGCAACCATTTATTTAACATTTTTGTAAAGCTCCATTGCATGCAGCACCCATGAATTCTTGGAAAGAAGAATTCTTGGAACCAGGCTCTAAGATGTTAGGATATTCGTGCAGCTTTTTAATAACAATTAGTGATTTGGTGTTTAAAGCTGATTACTTGTCCAGGATAGCTGTTTTTGGTAGACTAGTCAATACAGGCGTGGCACCTAATTCATCATCATCATCATCATCATCATCATCATCAGCCTAGTTACGCCCACTGCAGGGCAAAGGCCTCTCCCATACTTCTCCAACTACCTCGGTCATGTACTAATTGTGGCCATGTTGTCCCTGCAAACATCTTAATTTCATCCGCCCACCTAACTTTCTGCCGCCCCCTGCTACGCTTCCCTTCCCTTGGAATCCAGTCCGTAACCCTTAATGACCATCGGTTATCTTCCCTCCTCATTACATGTCCTGCCCATGCCCATTTCTTTTTCTTGATTTCAACTAAGATGTCGTTTACCCGCGTTTGTTGCCTCACCCAATCTGCTCTTTTCTTATCCCTTAACGTTACACCCATCATTCTTCTTTCCATAGCTCGTTGCGTCGTCCTCAATTTCAGCAGAACCCTTTTCGTAAGCCTCCAGGTTTCTGCCCCATATGTGAGTACTGGTAACACACAGCTGTTATACACTTTCCTTTTGAGGGATAGTGGCAACCTGCTGTTCATGATTTGAGAATGCCTGCCAAACGCACCCCAGCCCATTCTTATTCTTCTGGTTATTTCAGTCTCATGATCCGGATCCGTGGTCACTACCTGCCCTAAGTAGATGTATTCCCTTACCACTTCCAGTGCTTCGCTACCTATCGTAAACTGCTGTTCTCTTCCGAGACTGTTAAACAATACTTTAGTTTTCTGCAAATTAATTTTCAGACCCACCCTTCTGCTTTGCCTCTCCAGGTCAGTGAGCATGCATTGCAATTGGTCTCCTGAGTTACTGAGAAAGGCAATATCATCAGCGAATCGCAAGTTGCTAAGGTATTCTCCATCAACTTTTATCCCCAATTCTTCCCACTCCAGGCCTCTGAATACCTCCTGTAAACATGCTGTGAATAGCATTGGAGATATCGTATCTCCCTGTCTGACGCCTTTCTTTATAGGGATTTTGTTACTTTCTTTGTGGAGGACTACGGTGGCTGTGGAGCCGCTATAGATATCTTCCAGTATGTTTACATATGGCTCATCTACACCCTGATTCCGTAATGCCTCCATGACTGCTGAGGTTTCGACTGAATCAAACGCTTTCTCGTAATCAATGAAAGCTATATATAAGGGTTGGTTATATTCTGCACATTTCTCTATCACTTGATTGACAGTGTGAATATGGTCTATTGTTGAGTAGCCTAATTGTACAGACACAAACATTCGTGCTGTAAATACGTACGTGCGTCGAAGTTTGACTATTCAATATTCAATTAGATATTCTATACTTACTACTCGTATATATATATACGCACAAACACAAAGACCCATAGGACACACGTCGTAAAAACGTTAACCGTTCACTGCAGAACACTTATATCATTCATAGCAACCATTCTCTACCTAACCAAGCCTGCTCAACATTACGTAGATGTCAGCTGAAGTTGAGGTCGCATACAAGTTTTATATATTGGCACATCAAGTTTGCTCCCTAAACTCTGGCTATCCCACTTCATGTCGTCATTTTTTTTTTTACACGTCAGGATTGCAAGATTATCAGCCTTCATCGTGTAGGGCACTTACTATGCCGATAAGATCACAACACATGTACCTCTTTATTTATTTTCGGTTCATCTGCCCACCTACTGCTAGGGCCTTTCTGTACCTCCGTCCCATTTTCTGCAGAGCAGCATCTTGGCGAATATACGCCGGCTAAGCTCTCTGCTTTTCAATAAAAGGCTTTGTCCTTCTCTCTTTCTCGCATGCAGCCTCGAGGGTCTTGCATATATCGCAAAGTCTAGCTAGGCAGACACCCTTCGTCACTGGTCACCAGTGTACGAAACGAAGCTCTGATAAAGCCGTGAACCGAACTCAGTACATTTTGATCCACCGACACATAGCAACCATTCTCTACCGAACCAAACATGCATCGACGCCGCATATGCAACGCGTTTAAAATCATTAATTTAGGTTCTTAGGTTTTACGTGCCAAAACCACAATCTGACCATGAGGCATGCACACTGCAGTAGCGGACTAGGGGAAGATTTCTACCACCTTGGTCTCTTTAACCTGCGCCGGCATATATGTACACGAACGCTTTTTCATTTCGTCCTACTCGAAAGGCGCCCGCCACGGTCGGGATCGAATCCGCAAACTCAATCCCAGCAGCGAAATCTCATCTGTTTATGTTGTTTTCGAGGTAAAGGTTTATACAGGGTTGCGGTTAGGTGACATAAGAGAGAATGTCAAGCTCGATATCGTTTTTCTTACACTTGCACTCGATGCGCAAAATTACATCCACATAATACCAAAATATTACTGTATGGCAGAAAGAATTCAACATCGAAAGACGTGTTGCGACAGTATCTCGAACTTCCTGTACCAGTCAACTGTTTCTTGATAAACAAACATAGAGTTGCATTTTAGATGAACTAAAATGACTCGAGCTAGCGGCTTTTTCAGGACACTTACCGCCCAAAACCGGCTCAAATGCCGATGAAATCTGTGAAAGTTCGTGACCTCACAGTGGGCGTCCCTGGTATTTTGATGCGGCTGTGAAATTCAAAAAGAATCAAGGTTATGCTTCATTTTCTTAAAAGCTAACCTTTTGCTCCGAAGTAAATCGAAATGAGTGTTGCGGGAACATACCGCGAATGTAAACTGATTTATCGTTGCTGTTTGTTTATGCATTCAATCGCAGCGTGGAAAACCCGATGATAGCGATGTGCGTCAGTATGTGAGAAGCATTTCATCGTCTTGCAAGGGACACCTCAGAAATGGGTAATCTTTTGCAACTCGAAGGCAGCACTTCAGAGTCTGAATTTTGCTCTATATCACAAGATTCATCAGCAGCTGACGTACGAAATAAGAGACTAAAGGGTATGAAATTATATTCCAGTGGCTACATGGACATACCAGCATTGCTGGTAATGACCTTGCCGACGAAGCCGCCCGATCTGCCCATCTGGAAGCTCGACCAGTTCCTATCGCCTTATCCAGAATCCACGCTCCAAGAAGGCTTCGTGTCGTGGCTAAAGCTATGACACACATATACTGGCCTTCTCCCAACCTCCCGAAGTGTCATCTTCATAGGCTTGATCCATCCGTACAGCTACAAGTGCCATCAAAAGTTTCCCGCTCTGAGGCGACAGTATTGTGCCGCTCTATATTGTTACGAACGCCCACTCGTTCTGCATAGAAATAGGGGGTACGCCCACGTGCGACTCTTGTGGAATCAGAGAAACGATTGAACACATCCTATGTCTCTGTCCCCAGTACGACGCCGAGCCTGAAGCTCTCCGGACAGCATTGAACCAGCTGGACTGTACACCTTTTTCGGAAATGAAGATTCTTGGACCATGGCCGTACGCGTCGATGACACAGAAAGCCGCGAAAGCGTTGTTGAAATACCTCAAGTCAAGTCTTGGCAACCATGTGCAGACTCGGCACGAACCTTCATATGTGGGCGAAACTGTGCTCTCTCTCTCCTCTCTCTCTCTCTCTCTCTCTCTCTTTTCGTCCCTACACCCTTCCCCCAGTGCAGGGTAGCAAACCGGACGTGCGTCTGAACATGGAATGTAGAAAATATACACTAGGTTTGTTTTTAGACATTCAGAAAGCTTTTCATTCCATACAGTTCGATTTGTTACTTAAGAAATTATCAAGATACGGTGTCCGAGGTATTGTACTAGATCTTCTAGATGGTTATCTGAATGATCGTCATCAGTTAGTGAAAATTAATGATGCGTTATCAACACTCGCGAAGCTAAAACAAGGAGTACCACAAGGATCAATATTGGGCCCATTACTATTTCTTGTCTATATCAATGACATTGTCAAAATTGATAGTTCTGCTGAAACCATAATGTATGCTGATGATACCAATGTCTTTTTCTCTTCGCATAACCTACTGACACTTGAATCCTCTGTAAATGACTACCTTGTGCATCTTTCAAACTGGTTAAGCAGAAACAAGTTAAGATTAAATGCCTCAAAAACAACATATGTCATATTTCGTCCTCCCACCAAACCTCTACACGACAAACTTAACGTGAAATTTGAAAACACCCTTATAAAACAAGTTCAGACACAGAAATTTCTCGGGGTTTGGTTTCAGGAAGACTTGAGCTGGTCAGTGCACGTTAGAAACATAAGTGTAGATCTTGCCCCTACAGTTGGATGTATATACAGGATATCTGCGCTCATACCGCTCTGGCCAAAATAAAAAAGAACATTTATTATTCACTTTTTTATTCCAAATTAACCTATGGCTTAATGGTTCGGGGCACTACTACGCAATACAATTATACTAAACTTATTACTTTGCAGAAGAAAATTCTGCGCTGTTTTGAATCTTATTGTGGTAATGCACAGGACTTAAGAACCGCTCCTCTGTTTAAGAAATACGGCATCCTAAAGGCAGACCAGTTATATTATTTAAAAGCGCTGCAAGTAATCCATCAGAAGAAACTATACGGAATTATGGACTCTGAAAACGCTGAATACCTTTTGAGGCACCGAAAACACCGAACACCAAAAATCCGAACAAATTATGGAAGGCAAACAATGGCGTATCAAATACCTGCGATCTTAAACAAATTTGAAGGTGAGCTAAACTTTGAATGCAAATTAAAAGCACTTAAAAGCCAACTTAGGGAGCTATTGTTATCTTGCCAATTTAACTATAGCCAAAATTGAAGTGTTTTTCATATTTTACTGTCTTCTGACAAAGGATACATAAAATTCTATATAACACAAAATGACTCTAGCAATTGCTCTTATCTTACTTTTGTGTCGTTTCAAGCAACATTATTCAGTTTCACTGACAATTATATTTCATTTGTATGTTTTTGTACAACAGCTGTTTGTGCTGACTTATTCAAGTAAATTGCTTAGCGTCCTATTATGTATTATTTGTTATGTGTCATTTGTGTGCAACAGTATACGCAATACGTTTGTGTACAGGTGTCAAATGCTGCGTTTTTTTTACTTTATTTCCTTTGTTTCTAAGATTTGTGTTGTATCTGTAACCGCTGTAGACTGTTTAGGGTCAGAGGCCTCGTCAGGCTCCATCAGCCTTTAGCTTCTGTACCTGCATCAGGCTGTTTTCGTCTGATGCTGAAATGAAATAAATAAAATTAACCTCTCTCTCTCTCTCATCCTTTAATGTCACGTTCTTGAAACAAAGCACTTGTTTAGTTGGAAGTGTCGTTCACTTTTCAATGCCCACCCGGCCCCCGATTTCACCAAGGATGGAGGGAAAGTGAATCTCAGTGAAGGGCTGCACTCGTAGTCAATTAATGAATACGTTGGAATTTTGGTAAGCGGAAATCGTTTGTTAAACAGTTAAACAGAACAAGCTGTAAATTCGTTGGTTTTGTATGGTGAAGAATGTAACAAAAAAGAAAAAAATCTTGTTCGTCGGAACGAAAACGTTCGCAACTTCCTATAAACGAAGTTACAGATTCAACCTCTAAGGGATTTATTTTTCTCTGAAGACCAAAATCAGATTTTTCTTTTGACAATTTTCTCTCTCTCTCTTACTCCCGTTTCTCTTCATAATACTAAGTACGAGGTGAAAACTTCGAATGTCGATTTGTCAGCTTTTCTGCATAATAAATCTCGCTCTGTAAGATTGCTCATTGAAATTAAGCTGTGCCGCTTCTGTGACGGATTCATTTCCCTTCTGAGTGTTCATATTGGTCGTCAGAACCTCGCACATTACCCGGGTGCGCTCCTTTCATTAGCCTTGTATTACGTATCCTCCTTATGCAGTCGTATTAACCTTGCTCCTTCTTATTCATCTCCCTCTCTTTCTCTCTTTCTCCCTCTCTCTTTCTCTCTCTCTCTCTCTCTCTCTCTGAAACCTGTTTACCCTAACGAATGAACGTATCTGCATAGCCTTGTTCGCAACTCTGCGAATAGACCATTATGACGCTGCGCGTCTCCCCTTTACTGAAGCAGCGCAACTGCGAGGAATATGTAGGAGTTCGTCGAGATGCGGCTAGTTTTCCTCTTGGTCACGAGGACGCAGAAAAATAATATAACGAACGCTCAAAAGAAGATAAAAACGCAACGCGGAAAACACGAATGTGATGAGAACTAAAGAAAAGAACAAGAAAACAGCGAGCACGCCCGCATCTGCCGTAGAATGTACTGCTGTGGTAGAGTAGCGGGCTGGTGTGAAGATCGTCCCAGATAAGTCCCGTCGTGAGTGTGTTTATATCGTACCTCCCATCCATGTCCGCGTAGACTCGGACGACGCACCGTGCAGGCGGCGTGCCCGGCTGAATGCAAATGAAGCGCATTGCAGTTACAGCATGCGGCCCGCGCCGTGCATCTCTTCTGAGTCTCAGTTCAGTGCAGCGCCGGGGATGCTACAACCCTTCTGCCCGTTCAGCAGCCGACAGCATGTGTACACTTCTGTGCATTATCGCTGCTCCGGTTCTCACGGATCCAGTTACAGCGTTCATCAGCACCATTCATTTTTTGAAGGAGCCAACTTGGAAGCTTGCCGGCCTTCGTTTGTTGGCTACTTACGATATATATATATATATATATATATATATATAGCACTCGATATGTCAGACCATCGCAAGCGTAATGCGAAGATGTGGGTTCGTATCCCACCTGGGGCCAGTTGTCATCCACTTTCATTTCATTTATTGATCATTTGTGTACTTCAATTAAAAACTACAAATTATGTTCCCTATGCTGCCCTTGGTGTTATTGCCTGTTGGCTTCTCATGAGATCTCTCTTTGTTTGTACACACCACACACACACACACACACACACACACACACACACACACACACACACACACACACACACACACACACACACACACACACACACACACACACATATATATATATATATATATATATATATATATATATGCGGCTTGCTGGCCGTCCACGTTGTTATACTACAGACCGCAGATTTCGTAGCGCTGCGCACAACTAGACCGCGCCAGCGCATGCTCCGCTGCCCCGAACGTCCTTATATTTTATCACGCCACGCTGAGCGCGCGTGCGAGGCGTGCAGAAACAAAAGGAAAGAAATCAAAGCGGAGCGGGCACTTTTGACACGTCCACAACAACGGCGCGCGCGGTACGTAACACTGCTGTGAACGGTTTTGTCGGCGCGGTAAAAGTGGAGTAGGTTGATTAGCGCGCGCGCGCGCGTGTTCGCTGGCATTGCCGCTGAGGTCACTCGCGTTGCTGCTTTGCTTTGCCTACTCTCGTTCATTGAACTTACCGCTGAGCGAACCGCTCGAATACAATGAAAGACAGGTACTGGCTTTACATCTTGAGCGTTGAACAAGATGCCTTCGCTATATAGTTAGAAAACGACGCGAAAGGGGGTGAGGCTTCTTGCGATAACGAGTTTGGTGTGTGCGTGGTTATAACGCATCTGACAGCTTGCTAACTTTTACTTTTGCCGCGCGACGAGTTAAGGGCGATTATCGTTATAGAAGAGTAAGGTCGAATGGTTCCAGTGGTTGCGGGGAAAGAGGGGGGTCGGCAAGAAACTGGTCTCTGCAAACTGTTTGCGCTAGTGGATACTCATCGAATCACCGATAGTATCGGTTGCGTCAGGCTTCTCTAGAGATCGTTGTTTGCTCTGATGGTTTTCTATAGGAGGCAGAAGAGCCGGGGTGGAGGTCAGCGGCATCGTGGCGTCGAGAGAAGTCTTAAGAATCATATAGTACAGAGTGGAGTTGCGGAATCTGTTGTACGCGTTCTTACTAGACATGCGCATGCGTGGTGTGAGCGATCTTTGCATTTCATGGAAATCTTGCTCTCTTGAAATCATGGGGACACGTACGCTCTGTCAATGGTGACGCTCACGTTATCCCAGGTTTTTGCTGGAAAATCTGTAAAAAATTGGTGTTCCTAAAGAGTGGCGTTGTCTGCGGAACTTTTTTCTGTACCGATCATCGGCCTATTTTTGTGTCAATTTTTAAACTGTTGTCAGCTAAGTCGTTCGTGTTAGCACCAATATATTGCGAATGTCATTGCAAGGTTCTCTAATTGTTGCAATCCAAAAACGCGGATCTTCATCAGCAACAAAAATATTCGTCGCCGTTTTTTGAGGTCGTGTACGTATACAGAGGCTCCCAACGATCGTCGGGCCTAGGCCAAAGTACTGCTTCTTTGCTTGCTCGTTTTCTAGTTCGTACAATTTAGCCTTTCTTCTTGATTGCTTTGGGCGAAGATAAGTTCTTACAAGTATAAATCAGAAAATATGTAAATTTCAGCGAGAGCGTTGTTGCTGTCTGCTTTCTTCTAATAATCCACCTAAAATCAAATACTTTCTTTTTCTGTTGTATAGCCAAATTCAAGTGTATATTGTCACTGCTTCTTTGAAAGGCATTATGGCTCTCGTGTTTGAAAAAAACTCTGAAACATAACTGTGTCCAGGAACGCACTGTACTCTGGCTGTGATTTATAGTGTATCGACCGAATGAACCGTGTACCGAATGAACCGTGAGACTATAGGACCATTGGTACATCGAACAATTTTGTTCGTTCAAGAGCTGAGCTGTGTTACCATCCTTTGCTGTGGCCGTACTGCAGCCATTGCGCGATGCGTTGTACTTATTGTGTGAATATTTTGTTTGGTAACGTTCATATGCGTAATTTCTACATTCACTGTGTATGGAAACATGGCTGCTGCTCCTCAGAGAATCTAGGGCCTATAGGTGCAACGGACCGTGCAGAGGAACTTGGTTGAATCGGACCAATGCATTGCTTGACAGTGAATGATAGATTTAGAAAAAATAACGCCGGTAGGCTATCAGTCATGTCATCTGGTGTGCGCCTGTCTTCGTCAGATCACCGAAACTATGCACTAGTGGGCTCGGTCAGTTCTTAAGAGTGAGACATCCTGATGGGAGTGATGGAAGGTGGGAGTCAGGCGCCAGGAGATGGGCTGCTGATAATGATCTCACCAAATAAAGAAAAAAAATGAAGAAAGCGGGGGGGAGGGGGCGGCACCCCAAAGCCCTACAGGTCATCAGCCTGGTAAACATATCCAGCTTATATTAAAGGCAGCACCGCTCTCTTTGACATATATACGGTGCGGGATAGGCTATGACCCTCGTCATCCTTTCCGTTTAGGAAATGCACGCGAAGCCCGCATTTCTGGCGATTGCGGACTTCAAAAAAATTTTTGAGAAAGTACAATGAGAAAGTACAATAAGTACACTAAATTACTAAAAAAAATACACTGAGCAGATAATTTGTTTAGTCCGGTTTATTCTTTCCTTCATTTTTTCCGCTATATTCAATAGCGAATACCTACGTTTCACATTATTATTCTTTTGGTGCTAACGTACCTAAAGGCATCTTATGCTTCATTTCTTTTGCATTTAAGCTCAAATTTATTATATTCGTGCTACTCGATTCTAGGCCTATCCCTCAGGTTGGGTACGTGCTATACCTGTACATAACAGTGTGCACGACTACTATATTACTAGAAATAGTAACAGTTAGCGCAGCAGGGAGATGACTAGATGACCCTCTCTGTCCTCTTTGCGCGGACGATCTTATTCTCTCTCTTTCTCTCTCTCTTCCATTGCCTTTGCAGTTTACTTGCTCGAATGCTCAGCGTATTTGCCTGCAGGTAACGTTTTTTATACTTTTATACTTTTATGCAGGGCGTCCCAGCTAATTTCAGCCAGAGTTTAAAAATATGCGAATGCCACGTAGCTGGACAGACCCAAGGTAATATTGTTTGCTGTCGCTTGGAGGTACTCAAATAATTTTTTTTCATTCCGCCTAATTAGATCATTACTCTTAATGAATAATTTAACTTCTCATATATTATAATTAGATGAAAAGGGTTGATGAGAAAATTGTAGAGGGACATGGAAAACTTTCGATACAGCTTTTCTGTTGCTCAGTACGTAATACGTAAAAGTGTTTTTCCGAGCGTGAAAGAAGCCCGCGAATATACGCAAAGTGCTTCGAGCGGTCAGTCGCGCGGCAATATTGCGTGCATTTGCGGGCTTCATTCACACCCGGAAGAACACTTTTACGCAGCACATACTGAGCAACAGAAAAGCTGTATCGGCATTTTTTCATGTCGCTTTACAATTTTCTCCTTGACACTTCTCATCTAATAATAATATTTGAGAAGGTGAATGATTAATTGAGTCTAATTATCTAATTAGCCGAAATGAAAAAAAAAAAGAATAATTTGAGTAACTCCAAGCGACAGCCAACAATATAACCTTGGGTCTGTCCGGCTACGTGGCATTCGCATACTTTTAAACTGTGGCCGGAAACTTAGCTGATACGCCCTGCATACGCATGCTGTGCTCTGAGAGCTCGTACAAAAGCAACGGGGAATTGAGCCAACGTCCGCAGGTCTGGCGACACCTCGCCGACCGTGGGCAACGAACGTCGCATGCGGCGCACACGTAACGCGCACGCGCGCAGAGAAGCGAAGGCGGACGCGACTACCAGCGGGAGAGAAGCCGCTTTCGTGCGTGAAATCCGGACCAGAGGAGAACCAGGAGGTACGTACGCTGGGGGAGCCAGCAGAGGGCTTCCTTTTGTGTAAAAGCAACGCACACACACACGCACACAGACCGTCTTCTTTTCGCGGTGGCGGCTGCTGCTGCTGCGCTGTTGCGCGACCTATATGCGGATGCCCCACTGAAACCATTCCGAGTGCCCCTCGCCTCCCACTCTCTCAAGCCGACTTTTTCGCGACCATCTTCTTCGCTGCCATGAGACGCTTCGTGGGTGCGCTGGCGCCATAGTTTTTGCTTCGCGGTATGTATTTTGGTGTTTTTTTATTTTTATTACTTCCAGAAGCTGGTGCGTGCACGAATTTGCGTTTGCACCTGTGGGGCCTAGCGCTCTCTTCGGGGGACGAGCTGCTTGCGATGCGTCCCGGCCATCGCGTTTCCGAAAGGTTTCGCTGTGCCACTTTTTCTTCATCTTCGCTGCGGCCGGTCTCGCCCCTCTGCTCGTGTCGTTCGCCTTCGCCGTGCCGGCGATGCTGTAAGCGTTACGTGTACCGTAAGGCTTGCCTCGCAAAAAGGGATAATGACCTTGAACTGCAACGGATCCCATCCCCGCTCAGCCTCCTCGCCACGTTCGTATTGTATGGCTCGCCACACTTGCGCCGCATAGCATGCAGCAGACCCCCGCGTTGTTTGCGTATAATGTGACGTCTTTCTCTTCGTACAGTGCATAAGAAAGGTCAGGTCGGCGGTGCATTGGGGCCCAGTGTTCAGTGGGTAGGGCCCCGAAATTGGAGTTGGGTTGTAGTAAGTCGCTGATTTATTTTTGACGTACGAAGAAAAGGAAGAGAAGGAAATTACCGTTAACCGCTCTGTCTAGCTAGTTTCGCGTTGCCTCTATACAAATACGAACCCTTTACAAATGTCACTTTGCTTAACCACGCGGCGAAATCAGGTCGCGCCGCACTCGAGACAAAATGTTATGATTTTCCTTATTGCGTTTTGGCATAAAACGCTGCTGAAAGCTGCGCTGATTGGAGACTGTGCAGCTACAGCCTATCACCGCATTTCACACATCGCAAAAAGGACGGGGCGCTGCAGGTGCGATCGTCAACGCCACATAGCGCAAGCTGAAACAATGTTGAACCCCGCAGTTTTTCTTCGAGCATATCTGAGATGACAGCCAACTATTTGTAAAACGTGCGGTGGTTTCGTATGGCATTCTTTTTTTTTTTTCGTTTTTCTGAGCAACATGATACGCATTTCTCAAGCACACGAGGATTGCATCCGCCAAGTGCTTAACTGAAGAGAAACTGAAAAATACACATCCTGTTTTAATATTCCAGCTGAATTCAGAATGCTAGACCTGCCCAATTCATCATCAGAATCAGAAGATTTTTACTCGAAGAAATTGTACAGAAACCCTCGGAGAATGAATCTTACAGTCAAGCGATAGCTTCCCTATAAAACCTGCTCAGGTATGCTGATGGGGGACACCGATTGGCTATCTGTATTGTTTAATAAGGAGTTTTAGATTTTGCGTACGCAAACGGCTTCGGGTAACCAAAAGAACCTCTCCGTACGCAAAGCACCATATACCCTGCTTGCGTTCTTTTGAGCTCCTTTGGGGTTCTTATGTGTACATTTTTGCTTTATTTCGTAAGCCCGGTGGTTTACGTCCCCTAACTTTGCGTACGCAAGTTTCAAAGCTCCCTAATGCTAAAGGCATGTGGGTGTTATCAAGCTACAAAGCCTCCTGGATCTGCCCGCGTTACAAACCACATTAAGAAGTTTTAGATTAGGGGATGCAAGGTGCTTGCGTCCCCTAAACTAAAGCTCCCTATTAAAACCATTGCGAGGACGCATATCGTGCACCGTTAATAGCACCAGCCTGCTGAGGCAGCACCTTAGGTTACATTGTCTTCGGAATCGCCCAGTTCATTGCGCCACGCAAGAAGGAGAGAGAGAGAGAGAGAGAAAGGAAGATTTGCTTCTGGGTGAAATTCAGTGCGCTCTCGGTCGCCAGATTGTCACATGAGTCACACCGGCGATAAATCTCCTAAATAAGCGTATTAAGGTGATTTATCAGGCAGACGCAATTGCTAAGTAAACGAAGACCAGCACAAGCGCTCGCTTGGGCTTGCCTTTTCTCCCATCCGTGTACTGTTATCAGCGCGCCAAAAAAGTTGGTCGACAAAAAGCGATTATCCCAAAGGCAAAGAACTGGTCTGTCCTGTCTCTCTTCCTTGTGATTGTCTAAAAAGCGCAACCAACGTTTCCAATTACAATGAATCAACTTGCCCAACAACGCATTCTGCTAAACCCCTGCCTGTTGCTCATTTAGAAAGCCCAGTGGCTCTACGGCGCTTCCATCGAAAACCGTGTTGTGGACAAAAGAAATATACATTTACGACATAAAGCGTCGGCCGCATCCCGCGCTGAATTATTTCTGAGCTCAAAGCTTGCAGACTTTCTGTTGTCTATCATACAGGACGTGTTGAAGGAACCAGACGACTCAGCTTTGCGCAACTCGTGTGTACACGGCCAATGCCTGATATTATCAAGTAGGATTTGAAAACGTTACACTGCTGCGCTCGGACTTCACAGTTTACGTGTTGTCAGGTTAGCTGCGACTGCGTCTCAAGAGAACTATGGTTCCCAAGTGTCATATTCACCTGTGGCTTGATCAGTCGGCGGCAGAAAGTTAGGTGGGCGGATGAGATTAAGAAGTTTGCAGGTACAACATGGCCACAATTAGCACACGACGGAGGTAGTTGGAGAAGTATGGGAGAGGCCTTTGCGCTGCAGTGGGCGTAGCCAGGCTGCTGCTGCTGACCAGTGAAAGTATTTGCCACCCCCATATGGCCTACTTGGTAAGAGGCGTAGTCAGACTAAAACTTAAGACAAATAATGGCGGCCAACCTAAGGAAGCCCAACACTGTCGTGACCTGAGCCGTTGTTTCGAGACCCATTTTTCAGAGCTGATTCTCTTGCACTATTCTCGCGTGCTGTTTTATATTGTGACATAGTCCGTTAAAGAGGAATAGTAACTTGAGCTGTAGTAGTACATTACGTTTGTGCAATAGCGAAACGACCATTCTCACCGTGAGAGGAGAGAGATTTAAAATAAAGGAAAGTCAGGGAGGTTAACCAAAACAAAAAGCCGATTTGCTATCCTCGACGCTGGGGACTGGGGAGGGGAACGTAGAAAGATAAGAAGGAACTCTAGAGGGAAACAAAGATAACACAAGCACGCAATCACTACTGTTCACATCACAGGATAACGGTGGACACTTTTCAGTGCTAAAGCCGCTCGTGCAGGTTTGTTGTCCTTAAGAATTGCAACAATGCATTCGTAGGCCTATGGTGCGCCGGCTTGTGAGGTCGGTATATATTGAAATCAGCTATTCTTGCAATGGTATGTCGTCAATACGAGCTGGCGCAGTCGCGAGCGCTTGTCTCTGTGCACTGCATCGACGACAGTCGCATAAAACGTGTTTCAAGTGTCTCCTCGCCTTCACATTAATCAAAAGCGTCGTCGTCAACCAGGTTTAGTAAGCAAGAATAGAGGCAAACACGAAAGGCGGGTGTCGCGGCGACCTCTAAGTTTCCGCAGCAGCTGTCCGTGACGTCGCTCATATATCGACACCGTCTACTCGATCTCATATTGTTCGCCGATAAATAACTGCATTGCTTCGTATTAAAGTAAAATCCAATCCTATAAAATTTAGGGTAGTTTTCCCGCGCAGAAACGACCCTAATATGAGAGAATACCTTGAAATCCGTGACGTCACATTGACTTACCGGAGCGAAGGTTCTAGCGCGGAATGCAATTAGCAGGAATTTGTCTTTCACTTTCTCCACACGTGACCAACATTTTCCTCCCAAATATAATGAAACTAGCGTTTTAAAAGAATACTTTACTGGTTGTTCCTGAGTGTCTCTTTAAGCTTAATTGGATAGGTTGGGTTCCGCTGGCTCAGGTAGCTTTGCTTACTGTGCGAGTCCTGTGCTTGCTGGCATCGCTTTGTTTTCTGTCCGCCACAGCATTCTGCAGACAGGTAGTCGTGTATAAGGCTCGTTCGTGCATTCCAACGAGAACCTAGAGCGCTCCTGGGCTTTGGCCTTTTCGGAGTGAACACGGCATACGTGAAACCGATAGTGAAGGGCGTGGCGCATTATAGCAGCGCCACCATTTGCATTTCGTGGTCGCGAACAAAAAAAACCCATGCTTTGAACGTAGCAGTGATGCGCAACCAGTTTTCAAAATACTGACCCACTCCCTGCTGTAAGTGAACACGGCTGGTACCGTGCTTACCGATCACAAGCAATGAAAAGCGCAAGGCACGTGTGCCAACATTTTAAGTTCCCAGTGATGTGCGAAGAAAGCTTTGCCTTTTTTTTAAACCCCTTCACTGTTGAAATATGCGTGGTGCGCAGAAATGCTCACGTGGCGCAATCGCGGGATTGACCTTCGCTAGGGCCCCTGCTAATTTTTTCAAGGAAGAGGGGAACTGGAGCGGGCTGTTTGGTGATATTTCTTTTAAAGATGTACGTGCTGAAATTTCTTGCAGAAATTTACAAAAAGCAATTGGTTCGAAAATAAATCAACCAGATTTAGCACAAAATTGAAACTTCAAAAGAAAATAGAATAAATAGAAGCAGAAAAATATTAGAACATATTATACATATCACGATTTCGTGGACTGCATCTGTTAGACATTATAAGAACAATTGTAATAGGCTCATAGGAATGAAACTAATGTGAATTGAGGCGTATGTAAAGCGCGGTGCAACTACAGCAGCACAATCACCTGTACTGTAAATTAAAATCTTCGTTTCCGCCGTTGTAATCGTTCCATGCGGTGCAGCATAGTGCTGTGCCGTAGTGCGTAGTGCCTCAATTTTTAGATTCTTGGTGAGGAGAGGGTGGGTGATGATGTGTGTGTGCGCAGTGGGGAGGGAAGAACTTGGTGACATTTGATAGCCATAGAAAAATTTCGAGAGCGCTGCTAAACATCAAAAGCTACTTGCACCAGTCACTAGACTTTCACTCATTTCTTTAAATATAGCAAAATATATTCATGTGGGTCTCGTGGTAGGCATTTCTGCAAAGGACGGAAGTCTGGGAGGAGGTAGAGGGGGGGGGGGGCGAGGTAGAGATGAATACGGCAGAGCTAAACTTCTTTTGCGGCATATCTAAATGATTACTGTCGGACGCCTCTTCGAAACAGACAGAAACCTTAGATAAAAGCTATGTCAAGTCCCTTGTACACGAAGAAAAATATGACACGAAAAACAGGGAGATTAGCCAGCGCGAATTTTGTGTGCGCGAATGTCCATGTGGCTTTTTCGCTTTTCCGAATTGTTGTTTTGGTTATGAACATTATGGGTACAACTGTCATTTCACGATACTACAGGTGACATAATAGTATTAAGGATGGAATAGCTTTAGGATATAATAATAGCTTATTCAATCAAATTTTGTGAACTCCGCCATCATGCACTCCTTGGTGCGTAGGCTTTCGACCGAACAATCAGAGAAATTATGAAGAATGTACATGGAGCGACTACGGTTTGCCAAGTAGTTTCTAGAACAGGGTAACTGCGAACACCCAAAAACGTTTTGAATTGTAATTTGTAAACGAAAAGCTCTCGCTGTTGACGAGTGACGAAAAGAAAATAAAAAAAATAGAACGACCTGGAACCTTGCTCGCAAGGTTTCTACGAAGGTATACACGTCTGTCAGATATTTCTTTTTCCCCACACAAACAAATAAATAGTTACTTTTTTTTATGCCAGCGCACGTCTTTAAAATAGCATCTGCAGGCGTTTCTCCCGTTCTTGAAAACGATCATCGAAACTCACCCGAGAGAGGTGTAACTAAGCGAGAAGTTTTGCATTAAGTACTTTCAAAACGCACATGCATGATTGTTTAAAGCCCTATTGTGGCTTGCTGGAATAATAAGCGGTCTGTACATCTGACTTGCGCGCGTGTCAATTGCTTATCGGTGTTAGGCTGCTGAGCACGAGGTCGCTGGATCGAATCCCGGCCACGGCGGCCGCATTACGATGGGAGCGAAATGCGAAAACACCCGTGTACTTAGATTTAGGAGCACGTTAAAGAACCCCAGGTAGTCGAAATTTCCGGAGTCCTCCACTACGGCGTACCTCATAATCGAAAAGTGGTTTTGGCACGTAAAACCCCATAATTTTTTTTAAATTTCTAATTGGTTTAATTACAGCAAGGAGATGTGAAGAACCGGGTGCAATGTCGTCATAGCAGTCATTCCCTCATTCTAAAGTTTTCAGACTTTTCGGAGCCGTTCTTCCGTCTACAGACGGTAGATGACCAAGACGAATCTCACAGGTTTTACATACGCAAGGAAAAATCTGCCACACCATACTGAGAGCGTCATCAAGGGTTGAGATGCATTTAGGTACAAGGCGTTTAGGGTGGCAAGCAAAAGTGCTGTTTGCTCACCTTTTCGACGGCTCCTCGCACGCATCAAGAGCACAGATTCAGTGAAAGCCAGGGGGCCACAGCAGCCACACCGACATGTCAGACCGTCCGAAGGCGGCACACTTTCATAACGACGGCGTCTCGAGCGCTGGCTGCCACGCCGGCAGCCTGTGGTCCAGCCGGAGGCCAAGAAAGCGTCGACGCGCGGAGCTGGACACGTGGTTGACCCCTGATCAGTAGCCGCCAGCTTCCAGAAGAAGTGGAAACCACCACTCGATCGCGGCGAGTAAAAACCAGCGGCCACTTTCTTCGTCCCTCGCCGTAGCTGGAGGGGCCAGGAAAAAAAAAATGAGAACGCTCCCTTCTTCGCCGCTGAGGGGCAACGATCGTACGTCAGCGACAGGACTACTTCAAAGACGATGATGGCACGCCACTCATGAGCGAGCGGCCGTCGCAAACGACGCCGATGCAAGAAGGAGGAGCGCGCCGGCTGACTCTCCGGGAGCAGGGGAAGACCGGCCGAGGCGGCGGTACCGCTGAGGACCTCGCGCAAAAAACACGTTGCGCGAAGAAGCCGCGGGCAGGATTTGGGTTAGTGCTGCCACTGCCGGCTGTCACTCGGTCAAGTGCACGCTCGGCACGCGCGCGGCGTGAGAGAGGAGGAGCGTACGACGACGGCCGGCGAGCGACGGGACCGGCGGCGTGGTCGGGTGTTGTGGCGGAGCCGCCACACTGCCGCGCGCCGATTCAGCGTTGGCCGATCGCGGCGCCGGCAGAAGAGAAGGGGGGGTCAAGCGAGGAGGGGAAACCCACCGCCCCCTGCTGCACTTCTCGAATCCAGGTCAACCGACGGCTTCGACCAAAGAAGGGAGCCCGCTACCTACCGTCGGAGAGGCCCGGGCATGAAACAGCCCCCTTGCATCCCCTTCTCCCCCATCTGCCTCCACACCCTCTCCGGTCGTCTGCTCGCTCCTCCGTCACTGCATCACGTTATCTTGCCTATGCAGTTGGTTCCTTCCTCCACTTGTTTCGCTGTTTGCTGTCGTGGCACTGAGGTTACGGTACGAGCTGACCCCTCGTTGCTAGCCTGTGCCGGTTCGCTTTTCTTTAACGCTGACAGGCTGGACTCTACAAGCGTGGCCTCAGCGCTTTATTACAGCGGATTCCCCTTTCCAAACACCTCTATTCCAAGCGCTGCCCGGTTCTTTTTCTCATGGACTATTTTCCATCTCGACCGTTAATCCTCGCGTGCATATTCTATTGTTCGGACCCTTCTTGTTTTCTACGCGAGCCGTTTTTGTAGTGATGACGATGGTAGAACCGGCCCGCAACGATGCCAGAAAGGGAACGGATCGTCGGCCAGAGTCGTTTGTCGTTCCCCCATACTCGCTCTAGTTTTCTGTTTCTTCGCCCGGTCTAGTTAGTGGGTTTCTCGGCAACGCGACGCGTATGGATGGGTAAGTGCTCGAATAGGGACGGCTTGATTTTATATATGCGCCGAGCACGTGACCTCGTTTTCAATCTTCGATGGTGGTTTTGCTTGCCCTTTGTGCTCATTATTTGTTTCCTTTCATTCTTATATCTTTTTGTGGATTTCAGCTCTCGCAATCGACATAACTAAGTCCGTCTTCTCCACGCGTTTTCCAAACGGATGAGGAATAGTTTTACGTCACCGCTGCGTCATTACTTTCTTTTACTTTATAGGGTTGCCATTACCCAGTAATGGCGTCTCCTAGTCTTATGGTGCATTTCTCAGCGCCTAGTGCCCGGTGTGCTACTTCTGTAGGTGCGAAGAAACCATCGAGCGCCTATTGTGTACCTGGGGCCCTATAACGTAAAACTATTCCAATATGTTTCTATTCCAATCTCCTGACGTCAAATTTGCGTAACCACCAACGCAAGCACCGGGCAGTCACCCGCAGGATTGTCTGAACAGACCAATCAAACGCTCTCCTCGTTAATAGGAAGTCACTTTTGTTTGCTTGAAAAACGAATAACATTGCCTACGCTGAGCGGATTGTCGTATCTAATTGGCTGACAAGAGGCGAGGAGAACGCTCAAGTGGAGAGGGATTCGATGGGGCCGAGCCACTGCACTGAAAGTCGATAACCGGATGAAGAGGGTGGTGGTGGCGTCTACGATTGGTCGGCGTTCCCTTACTTAGTTTGCGGTGGGTGGTCGAAAATCGCGGTGGCATGCAACGGAAGCTCAAGAATGACGCTAAAACGGACCCTCAGCAAAGAAGAGTTGGCGGAATGAGGGGGTAAACGTGCCGAAAGTGCTCGAAAACGTTACACGGCCACGCAAGAAGTTTTATTATACGCAAATACACGCATGCTCTCCGGCAGGTGCAGTAGCCAGCGTCTGAGCGATCGGCGGCAGCCATATTTTGTTACTTTCGGAACGGGGCAGCCTGCGGCTATTCCGAAGAAAATTCAGTTTTGTTCGGCATATTAATGCATCTTTATCGCGTACACGTCACTTTGACGCGGTGAGTTCTTGCAGTTTTGTGACGTCGCGTGACAGGCAGGTGAAGTGGGTGCAGCCCGAAAACTTTTTACCAATAGCCGAGGGCTAATGGCGAAAAGGGGTCGAATCAGAAATAACTGTTTTTCTTTTTTCTGTCAAATCATGCATAATTAGTGTGTACACATCATATCAGATGGGGAGGTATTGCGGTTTTCATGACGTCGCGTGACAGATAGGTGAAGTGGGGGTGGTCGAAAAAAGTTTTTGAGCAATCGTGGAGGGCTGATAGCAGAATTGGAATAGAAAAATTTGGAGTAGTTTTACGTTATAGCGCCCCTGCCCTCGCTACGAAGTGCAACGCCTCTCTCTGCTGGCAACTTTACACCGATTGGACTCAAGACCGTTCACTGAATCAAAGATACTCGCCCCGTGGCCACACCCGTCACTGGCACGAAAAACGATTCGTGCACTAGTGCAATACTTGAAGTGCACCGGCTTAAGACGCCGTTTATAGTATCCCTGTGTACAGTGTCCCTCCCACACGCACTCAGTACTTACTCTTTCCTTTTTTTCCTCTTTCTATTCCCATTTCCGAAACACGCAGTGTAGGGTAGCAAACCGGGTGCTGTCTGGTTGACCTCCCTGCCTTTCCTGTCCTTGCTCTCTCTCTCTCTCTCTCGCTCTCATTACCTAACAGATCATAGATGTTGGAGAAAGCCTGTTTTCCCCCTGCTCTTTTCCATAACTTCTATCGCGTTTTTACGACGAATTTCCAGACGGGCCACCTGCGTACCCGTTCGGATAAGGAGAACAGCACCTCCGCTCTGCTTCGACTGAATGGAAGCGCCACGTAGGTGTTATTACCGCACACTGGGAGAGACTTGCTCTTTTCTGTGGGATAGGTAGCCTACTCTCGTTGTTCATTGGCTTGCACGAACTCTACCCTTCGATTCACTGCACCGGCTTGGGGAGATGCAGCTTTCCTTGGTACGTGTCCCTTGTACGTTTTCGGGGAATGTGGTGCCGATGCACCTGGCGCGACATCACTCCGTGAGTGAAAATGGCAAGAGAGCTAACTTAGTCTTTCCCGCAGACATATTTTGCATACCTTGGCAAGAAAAGTGTCATGTCCTGCGTCGTTTGAGCGCGCGATGAAACGAAAGTAATGGGAAAGGACATTCTTTTCGAAGATTTCTTTGGCTTCTTGCCTGTGCTGTCTCATACGGATTCAAGGGTGAGAGAAAAAAAATATGAAGATCCGACGCACTGTGGGAATCTATGTAAGCGAAGCTGTTTGTGCTGTTTGATTATATGGACGATAATTAGCGGTGATGTTGACAGTGAATGTTAAATTAATTTAGCGTTTAGTCGAATACGAGAGGGGTGAGGTCGCATGCCTCATAACCGGATCGTGGTTTTGGGACGCAAAACCCCATAATTTCATTTTAGAGTGGTGAGTTGACGTTAAACGCTACCTTGCATGCGCCACTGCTATTTGTCTGCGTATTACCCAGAACACGACATCGTTCACAATCTTCGAGAAATTTGAGCGTTATCATTGCTTTACAAGGCACATAGCATCGTGGCAGACATGTTTTAAACGCTAATTGAATCATGGGGCTGTACATGCCAGAACCACAATCGGATTACGAGGCGCACGCCGTAGTGGCGGACTCCAGGTTAATTTTGACACCGTATTGTTCTTTGACGTGCTCCTAAATCTAAGTGCACGAGCATTTCCTATTTCGATTTCGTCGAAATGCGGCTGCCGCGGTAGGGATCGAACCTATGACCTCGAGCAACGCCATAGCCGTAATGCTACCGCGGCGAGCACAGAACTGTTGACTTGATGTGCGCGGAGTGTAGCCTAGACCATACGGTGCTTTAAAGTAGATGTGCACCTGCACGCCTCACGTCAATTGTCCGATTGACAAATTTGCGTCGTGTTTATTTTTCAGAAATATCAGAAACGTACCGTATAGTACCTTCAATTTACCCGCAACCGCTGTCATGTCTGTAGTATTAGCATCTCCCTGCGTTATGACGTCCTCTTTCAGCTCTCCCGCGCTCTCCCCTGAATTTGAACGGCGAGCGAAGAGTGCCAAGTCACTCGTTTCGCGAATGCGTCGGTTCGACCTACTCTACGCTTCATTTCTCCCCCTCCTCCCTACCATTCTATCTAGCTTCCATCGGGACTTGCGCGCTAGTCGAAATGTAAGCGCTGCAGTTTCTGCAGTGCTTTTGCGGGGGGTCACGGGTAGTTACAGCCGTCGACACACTAATGTGGCAACGCCCAGGCAGCTGCAGAGGGTATTGTGCATGTACGACGCAGTCCGCATGCCCAAACGAGTTTCTTGCATCCCCTTTGCTCTCTGTCACGCTCCTTCGGTGTGTATGCACGATCTGAACCATCCCCCGAGGCGGCATGAAAGACAGCTGCATCAGCAGCAGTGAAAAAGTCGAAGGAAGATGTAAAGAAAGCTTCGCTTTAAAAGGAAAAATGAAGGGAATGCTATTGGTAAAGTTCCAATGCCTAACGCTTTTTTAATCTCGTCAGGTGCTAGCAACGAGGACTCGCTGGTACCACCGCATGGAAACCTTCTTAGTAATATGGGCTGGTATGACGTAACAATTCCTTTCGCTCGATCCTATTCCTTTTTTTATCATCCCCCGCTCAACACCTCCCAATCGTGGTGATAGCCTAGGCGGATAACAGTTCTGCCCAATGATCAAGCGCGAAAAAGAAAATAACTGAAATATAGTCATTACATTGTCGCGGCGCTGACCATTCTACGCCGTGAAATGCAGTGTTGAGTCCCAAAATTATTTCTGCATTAATATTTGAACGAAAGGAAACAGAGGCACGGACAGGGGCCAGGCGAGTGTCCTGATTACTCTCCTAGTTATGGCCTTAATAGTGATTCATGTCAACCGGCGCTACCCTTGAAGCTGCGCGAGCAGCGTAAGCGGTGGTCAAGTTTCTCTGTGTTCTGTGCACGAATGAGAACGTCCCTTACACGGTCAATTTCGCCTACATGGTGTTGACTGACTAACTGCACGTTACCATCACTAGCAGCACCACCATCGCACGCAGTTCAAGTGATTAGGAAAACTGCGGTTAGCTGAGCAGAAGCACTGTTAATGGCTACCAATTAATAGCTATTGAAGACGTTAATAGGCGCTCATAACGGCAACGTCGGCCCGTATTCGTAGAGTCATTTGTTCGTAAGGATATTTGTACGTAAGTGCGGGCGTAGAATCGAGTACGATTCGTGAAAACGAGTGAGGCAATGTGAAGAAAGGCCCCAATCGAAGACGGAGAGTTATTATGGAATTTTCGCCTCATTATTCTTCCCTAGTATATAATAGCTCAGCGATATTAGAGTGAAGAAAGAAATGTTATTTCTGCATGCAGAAGAATTCTGGTTGGCATTGAGAATTTAAACAACCAATCACTTTTCTAGAGGACCAAGACATAATCAACATATAATGTGCCACAAATCGATTACAACTGGCCTGCGCGGAGTTCAGCGGGCTCCGGTAGATGTTCACCGGGACGCTTTTCCACAACATGGTCGCCCAGGCTGGCCGCTTCGATCCTTGCTACGTGAAATACGTTGCCAAATCGGCCATCACTTTGTCTCATCTCACGCTGAGAACAAACTATATACTTTTGTACTTATTACTGAGATCGGTTGCTTCTTTTCGCGCTGCCAGGCCTAGATGGGCATAGAAGGGCGGCTCAAGGTCACCGCGCAGAGCAGAGCAATCATGAAGTTGCTGAAAGTGTAGGCCTGCGCTGTAGTTTATGAAACATGGCTAACAGCGACACACAAAGACGAAAAGGGAGCATATGGGGACATGACGCGAAGATCACGAATGATCACTAAACACACAGAGAATTGTAACCAAAGTACGCAAATAAGCTCACTGAGTCTGCAGAAAGAAAAAAAAAGGAGGAAGAAGTTGGGAGAAAACTTGTTCATATATTTTCATTTCGCCGCGGTGAATGTACAACCGTATTTCGTTATTCCTGTGGTTCTTTGCTGTAATCGATGTCACGGTGACGAGGATGAGGAGTTTATAGGAAAGAAGGTCATAATATGGGCAAGGTTGAGAAAGAGCAATGGTCACCAACATCTATATATGCTTCGCAACTGACCCCCCTCCCCCACCCTCTCCTCCTCCGGAAGGAAGAAGAATTCAACTTACAGAGTGCAGCTGGCCTCGACAGTCCTAGTGTAGTCCTAGTACAGCTCCAAATCATGCACGTCAACATACATCAAGGCGCTGGTAGGAAAGTTGCGCATGCGCTCTGAGCTCCTTGACAGACGCTGTTTTGGTCACTTTGCTTGCTGGGCGAAACGCACTGAACGCGGCGCTGCGGTAAACGTCGACTATCTTTTTTTTTTTTTTGAATATGGGAACGACGTCTCTTCGGAGATGTTAGCGCTTAAGAGGCAAGACACGTGCAACTAACACCCGTCCATCAGCTTACATTTTTTTTTTTTTTACAGCAGTAGTAGTATTGTGGAGGGGCGACCACTTGTGGTCTGAAACGTGAACAGATATGTTTGTCTGCGGCCGTTCCTTGTATTCAGCCCCCAAGAATAGCACTTGAAGGGGATACTTCCACGTACGCGCACTCAGTACTCCACTCTCTTGCTCTTTTCCTCTTTCTCTACCCCCTTTTCCTTAACACCTGTGTAGAGTAGCAAACCGGACGATCAACCTTTCCGCCCTTCTTAGCCTTGCTTTCTCTCTCTCTCTCACTCCCCAATAATATTCCGGGAATTCCGGGTATGGTTTCTCCAGAGGTTCAACTTGTCGGAATTCATGCACGTAAACGCGATCAGGTCGGGCTGGGCGGGTCAGCTCGGCTGTTGTCTCGACCCGCTCGGGTCGAGTTTATGGAAAACCTAGCCAGAAGAAGCGCCCCTCCATCGCTCGCCCTCCCCGTGAAATCGGCTGAATAAAAGTTTCACGGGAGAATTAGTGTCGCACAGGGGGCTAAGTGTACCATTCTTTGGTAAGCGCAGCAGGTGCTCGGTAGAGCCCAAGCCCTTCACTGCACCGACTTGACCGATCGTCCTTCATGCTAGCGTCCATAGAGAACGTGTACTTAAATTGTGTCTTGCAGGCAGAAACAGGTAATAAAATATGAAAAAAAAAATTAAAACTGACAGTTGTCAAAGTTATTAAGAGGAGCACTGACATGAAATTCTCTTTATTTTTTTTTTAATGATTTGCCCATGTGCGCATTAGGTTTCGAGGTCCAGAACATTCACAGGATTCAACAACATTCACAAAAAAGAAAGAACTAAAGAAAAAAAGGGTAACAAATCATAATGTCAGTGCTGCTGTATCTAACTCTGACAACTGTCAATTTTAATTTTCTTCATATATATATGTAGTTCGGATCAAGAAAAAATTCGTGTTCCCGATATATGGTTTTGAGAAGATGAAAAGCCGCAAGAATATAATAGGCCACTTGCGGAACCGCAAGATTTGGGGTTGAATTACGCGAATGGTCGAACTCAAAAAGACAGCAAAATGAAAAAATTCTATTTTTTATTGCTAGAGGTGTTTTGTAATTTTTTTTCTTGCTCTTGAAACACGACTCAACCAGCATGAGACGAAATACTCTGACATGCTTAAACACTGTCTCAGCGTGTCACGATACAAAAGAAATGGCAACAGATTGCTTCACGGCCGGACGGGGGGTGTCCGCCACTAAAGGATAAAAAGAAACGAGATGGTTTCTTGCGGAGACTTTTCAATGCGTTCAAATAAGGCAGAAAGTTATATTATCGCTAGTCGACTGTTCCTGTGAACAGTTCAGCTTTCCAGGAGGTGCATGTCTCGTGACGTCATGACACAGAAGGTCGTCACGTGGGAGCAGAAAATCGCGACGTCTGGGCCACGGTGAAAGAATATGGTTCCGGCATTCGCCCCGGTTCGCTTGGTGGTCTGTTTTGCTGCTATAGTTGGGTACGTTCATTTCTTGCCTGGTTCATGGAACCGGGGTCGAAAAAATTATGCGCATCCCACGCGCTGTGGGAATTCGTTCAAGCGAAGCTTTCTTCAGTGTTTGCGCTGACTGGTGCTGACTATGAGGCTGAATTTTTGAAGTTGTTCGGTGCTTGGTGCAATACGACAGTGGGGAACTGTTGATTAACATTTTATTTGGTGTGGCAGTTGTGTTTCTCTACAGGATGCAGAAAGCAAGACGCGTTTGTTTGTGTCGTTCTTGGCGCCATTGTTGGCAGCGAGCGAGAAGGTTTGCACTGTCACCGCTTCTCGCAGCGCATCGCACGATGCGCTGGACGGCCGGTTGCGCAGTGCCACCTTGAAGCTGCGTTGCGGGTGTGGTGAGCAAGGGCGCTGACTTTTCACATGCTGCAGCGTGCACGCGACCTTCTATCCGCACCTGTGTCGTTGGCAGCTTAGCAAAATGGGGTGTAGGAAAAAACGTCCCCGGAAGATAAGTCCCCTCAGGAATCACCGAAGTACGAATTCTGTGCGAACTCACTTGACAAAGAACTGCACACTTTATTCGACACTTGGCTTATGCTTATGGGGGTTTAACGTCCCAAAACGACTCAGGCCATGAGGGGCGCTGTAGTGGAGGGCTCCGGCTAATTTTCGTCCACCTTGGGTTCTTTAACATGCACCTGACATCGCGCAGTACAAGGGCGTATCAATGGACATTTTCATGGCTTCGAGAGTAAATGTGAGGATGAAATATTTTGCAATACCAGGGGATATCACAGTCATGTACCGCAGGCCATGCCAAGAAAAAGCACGCCATAAAGCACTCCTGTCGGTGACTTCGTTGAACGGCCGAACTATCCAGGGACTAACTTGCCTTGAATCACTTCTTTACAGCCGCCTTATTATTATTTTTTATTTTTATGGGTGGCCCGCATCTTTCTTTTGTTGAGTCCCTTCCATGCGGAGGGGCAGAATCTCTGTACATACAATGTCGCAGCTTGCCACGGAGGAGCGCATTCTAAGCCGTGATAGCGTAGTGACGAACCAGCGTAGAACTACAGCACGCGCGAAGAAAAACACAACAAAAACATTAGATGAAGGCTAAAACAATAAAGATAGAAGTAAAAATCAATAGAAGTTGATAATAGTAAAAGGGAATTAATTTCTGGGGGAAATGAGGCAGAATAAGGAAGTGAAAATGAGCACAAACGAAACGAGCGACAATGCAAGCCAGCAGAAACAGGGCTAAAGGATGAAGCATACAGAGCTGAGGTGCAAGAGTAAAGCGAACATAAAAAAAATAAATTATGTGGTTTTACGTGCCAAAACCACGATCTGATTATGAGGTAGTGAGGTAGTGGGGGACTCCGGAAATTTGGACCACCTGGGAAAAAAGAACGAAGTTAAAACAGAATCGTAAGTGTAATTGTCCTCAGGAAATCTTCAATTTTCGTCGTCCCGGCGGTGTAGTCTTCACATAGGTTGCGAACACATTGCTGCATGGCCATGAACGCTGACTTGTTCCTCTTCTTTTGGGCTGCTCCGACTAGAGACTGGACCATCTTTATTGTTTAGGTGGCTTCTTGAAGCGCAAAGCGTCAATGGCTTTCCACACTGTCGGGCTGCGGTGGCCCACCGTGCTTCCCAGCCTTCTGTTCCAGGCCTTCGCATGATTGTTCATCCTGTGTGCTTCTTCAAGAGTGGCCGAGTAGACGTTCCACATCACAGAGGCATACTTACGAGGTTTTCGCTGCAGATCTGCTATGTTGTCAGCTCTGTTTACCGGCCTGCAGGTACCAGAAACATATGCTGCGTCAAAATATTCTATTATTTCTCGGCCAGCTTCTGGCATTAAACCTTTCAATGCGGTCATTCCATCTTGTATGTCGTGAAGTGGCAGGATAGTGAGGGCGTCCAGCATTCCCATGAAAGTTCGAAACTCCTGATCTTGCCTGGAAAGGTTGATCAACTTGAGCTCTTGAATTTTCTGCCAGGTGCTTTGGCGCAAATGGAAGAAGCACGCCTTTATCGTACCGTCTTCTCCAAAGACTGCCTTGACAGCATTCATAGTCGCCCTTTCAAAGTCGCACATAACGACATCCGGATACAAAGTCGGTTCAAGGAGTTCGCGCTGGTCATGTATTGACCTAACAGATCTTCGTTGGCAGTGCTGACCAATACCTGCAGAACTAACATCCGTAGGATAGGAAAGGAATAAACTTTATTTGCCCAACGGTTATTGCTGTTGGTGCCCGTGGCTGGGCTGCCAGGGGTCCATCGCCCGAGGAAAATCTTCCGAGATCCTCGGCAATGGCCCTTGAAAGTGCTCAGGCCCAAGCGCTTAGAATTTGCATAGGGCTTCCACGATGTACATCAACATCTGAAACCATTGAAATTGCGCATGACTACCCAACCAAGATTCACATTGCTATGGAAGCGCTCAGAGCATAGGTGAGGCGCCTTGCTCGCGCCCCTTTCCACTATCTCGCCTCACTGCCAGAAGACCGCCCGCGTGCCTGTTTTTGTCAGACAATGATGTATACCTGCCACCAGATTACACGGATGCAGCGAGAGATTTGCTTCCCCCCTTGGTGCTTGGTTCAGCCACAGGCTCGACTGACAGTACCGGCGATTCAAACGAAGGCACAACTTTCACCACCAGCTCTCAAACAACTTCCGTTGTTCTTGCTGTAAGAACAATACAACGATCATACCCATATATACACTGATGGTTCAACCACCGTGGAAGGAACTGCAGGATCAGCAATTTCTCCTGCGAAAATCACCACCTTCAAGGTCAAGAGATCACATCAGGCTACATCCACCGCCGCAGAGCTCTACATTGCTTGCTTTCCGCCCTACGCCGCAGATCCTACGAAGAACTGGTGCTACAAATCCGAATGCTCCTTCATTGGCTCGTCGAGCAAGGACACGCCGTCACATTTCAGTAGCTCCCTAGCCACTGTGGCATAATGGGTAATGAACAGGCCGATGAAGCTGCTCGATCTGCTCATTAATACGGCGTGCAGGAGGCAATCTTGCTGTCAAGAACAGTTGCAACAGCGCAACTTCGAATGCCTACATTTGATGCCTTACAGTCGTTGTGGAACATACCTAGCTTCCAGCACATACGTCTGCATCAACTGTACCCTGCCAGCCTCCACCTAGACTATCCCGACCCGAGACAATGGTGCTTTACCTATTGTGGCTTGGCGTCGCATTTACGAAGTCGTTTGCTTTCCGTGTCGGATGGGAGGATAGTGATACGTGTGACCACTGCAGCGACAAGGAAACTATCGAACACGTTCTTTGTCATTGTCCCCGATACAGCGCACACAGGCAGTCAATCGCGACCGCGCTGGCGATTCTTGACGACCGGCCGTTTTCGGAGCAGACAGTCCTGGAACGGCCACCTGTACAGTCGTCACACCACAAGACGGTGAAGACACCTTTGAAATATTTACGTTCGAGTGACCTATTGGAGAGACTATAATTCTCATGGACGTTCACGACCTCCCCTACAGTTTTTTCCCGTTAGTTCGCTTTTTTCCTCTCCCCTGTCTTTTCCGTCTTTCATTTCCCCTTACCCTTCCTCCAGTGCAGGGTAGCAAACCAGAATTTCATCCGGCTAACTTCCCTGACTTTCTTCCATCCCGTCTCGCTCTCTCTCTCTCTCTCTCTTCGTTGGCTTCTTTGTTTTTCCTTGTCATGAAGACATAAGCAACTGATGCAACGTCCTCGCCCGGCGGTACAGGGATAACGTATAGCTGCAGAAATCCCTTGGGAGCGAGATCGAAATTTCCGTCCATAAACCAGGCGCTGCTCTCGGCTAGTAACATTACGCACGTTGTGCTTGCGAATACAAGTAGTCGGGTTTCAGTCTCTGGGGCCATTATCGTAGCACAGGAAGCGCTCTGGATGGTTGCCCGCAGTCATAGTCCAAGGTGCCGGAATAACAATATCCCTGAGGCTGACAGATTTCGGTGGGTAGATTTTGCTCCGCTGTTGGCGAATGCAGCGTTTCCGGCTCTGCTCACTGCTCGTGCGGCATTATTCTTCATCCCTGAGGTTTCTGACGCCATCTGCGGCAATGGCGACAAGCTTTTCTCTCGAGACAAGTGTAGTTTCTTTCATTTTCTGCTTTGTTTTTGCAATATTAATCGCAGAATTATGCAGAAGGTGGTTGTGGGGAGCACTTAGCTAGTAGTCTCTTGAGGATTTGTCCACAATTAAAGCATCCATTACGTTTAGCCTAACGCCAGCGGTTGCCGGTGGCAGTATCTTTTTGTCTTGTATACATATAACCGCCAAGGCACAGCTTTGTACCTCCTTTGTTCGACTTGATTGTCTCCATTCTGCAAATAAGTACCGTATCGTTTAAGTCAACGCCAGGACAAGTATTCAATTTCGAGCGCACTGCTCACTGTTACTGCACGCCTGCTAATCCGTACACTAGCGAGCGCTGCATACGCGACCATCAAACTGCTGCCTCCAGATGCAATGCACAGGCACTGAACTGCCACCCCCTGTATGTTGTTTCAGGCTCTTGTGACAGTTGGATGACATTGTATCGGACATACGCATTGTATCTGACATTGTATCTGACATGAAACACATGTAGATATGATTGAAGGTCGGGCGAGTTGGTTTGTCATTATTGCGCCCCGTCTTTGTTCTCGTCTTCTGCTCGTCTTCTGCTCGTCTTTTGCGCCGTGCAAATAATATGTACATATCTTTTTTGAGCATTTGCCTTCTGCAAACTGCAGTCTTTACAGGGATTTTTTTGCAATGAGAAATAAAGAATGGGGGGATTGAAGGCGGGACGTTACAGCAGCATTTCAGGGCACTCATCTGGGGACGTTTGTTCCCGCATTGCAAGTTGGGACATACTTACCGGGGCTTTTTTTTTCAAGGACGTTTCTTCCGGAACCCAGCAAAATACACCGGGGTCCACGTTTCTCCCAAGAAATTATCCTGCCATATTTTTGGTTAAGGAAGTACGGTGATTATATCAGATCGCTTGATTTTCTTAAGACTCAGTTCTACTGTGACATTAAACGAGGGGCATTTGCTAAAAGACAACGCTTCGGGAGTTGTTAGCATGTTGTTCATTTTTATATTTTTTGTATACTTGAAAAGTGCGTAAATGAGGGATACATAGACACCTTGCAATGGTGTCAACTGCTCCTTCTCACCCGCCATGGAGAGAAAACAAATATAATGGTAGGAAGGTCATTCAAAATTTCGAAGTGATGAAATTTGAGTATCAACCAGCCAACCTGTCAACCTGCTGCGTTGCAGACCGATCGGGGAGGGAGGGAGGCGAGAGTGTTATACAAGATAATTTCTGTCTCTCTCTCTCTGTCTCTCTCGTTTTATATATATATATATATATATATATATATATATATATATATATATATATATATATATATATCACGTGGTCGGCTTCTCACGCTTCATACACACATACTTTTTTCACTGAGACCTAACGCATTAAAAGCCAGGAACTCACATTTCGAGATTAGGGTGTAACAAGCGCCCACCACTACTGATGGCAAGGACGCGACCAGCGATGTAAGCAGCCATGACCGCGGTGGCCATGGCAAACCGTTCTTGCAGGGGCAAAGAACCGTTGTGAAATCGGACTCCGAACACCTGTTTTCGAAGGCGTGGCTGTGCCGCCGCCTGGCGCAGAAGCGCGAAAGGATAGCACGAAGCCAGTTAAAACGTGGTCTCCGAGATTTCGTACGCGGCGTAACGACCTCATTTTCGGCCCTCTTCCTGGTCATGCCCGCGCGTAGCTTAAAGCGCCGATCACGGAGTCAATAGTTCCATTTCGTCCTTATGGGAGGCGTGCGCAGCGCATTTGATCAAGATTCAGAGCGTAGTTTAGGTGCCTGGCAGCTGGCAGTTTGCGTTTGTGCTTGCTAGAATCTTCACTTTTCTCTCTCCGATTCCCTTGCCTATGAGTCACATGGTCTGTTGCGGTGACAACCGTGCCCACAACCACAAAAAAGCACGCTAGAATTGTTCGTAAGGGCAAATTCCCGCCCATCCTTACGTTGCACATACTATAGACGGCGGCTGGCTAATGGAAAAAGAACACCTACGAACGAGAATCTTCGTGAATTTGGCCTCAAATCCGTATACGGGTGCGGGCGAAGCTCGTCGTTATATCCAGATAGACGCTCTGCAAGCTTTAAATCTATCGTACGCATATGTACTATGGCAAATTACGCTAGTCGTTTCGGGCACACCCTGCGGAGCGTCGACGCACGTTCAAAAAATTGGACAGGCCAGTATCCTAAAGAAAAGTTCTTACACGAAAGACGCAAGCCAATCTCAATGGCGTGCATATTATTAGCGAAGGCAGCCACCCATCGACAAACAGCACTCACGAATTACTATTGATCCCTCATCCTCTTTCGCCGGTGCAGGGCAGCGCTCTCTCTCTCTCACGAGCGAAAATCTTTGTGAATTCGGGCTCGAGTCTTTATCGTTATGATAAGCACTCTCCTATATACAGGGTGTCCCAGCTATCATGCACCAAGATTTTAAGTTATGCAGATGCCACGTAGCTGGACAGAACCAAGGTAACTTTGCTTGCCGTCGCTTGGAGATACTCTTTGGAGATACGCTTGGAGAACTTTTTGCATTCCGTCTAGTTACAGAATTAGACTTCGTTTATTAATCAACTTCCCAAGTATTATAATTGGATGAAAAGTGTCAATGAGAAAATTGCAGAGCATCATGAAAAACTCCCGATACAGAGAGCGAGAGAGACAACAAGGGAGGAAAGACAGGGAGGTTAGCCAGTGTAAGTACTGGCTGGCTACCCTGTGCTAGGGAAAGGGGTAAAGGGAATAAAAGTTGAAAGAAGAAAAATTTGAGAAAAATTCACACAATAACGCGATGCTACGCGCCACGACATACAACTTTCTGTTGCTCAATACGAGTTCCATAAAATTGTTTTTCCGAGCGTGAAAGAAGCCCGCGAATACACGCTAGATTGTCGCGCGACTGGCCGCTCGAGGCACTTTGCGCGTATACGCGGGCTTCTTTCAAGCTCGGAAAAACACTTTTATGGAACATTTGTTTAGCAACAGAAATCTGTATCGGGAGTTTTTCATGTCGCTCTACAATTTTCTCATTGACACTTTTCATATGATTATAATATTTGGGAAGTTGATTAGTTAAGGAAGATATTAATGAATACTAATTATGTAACTAGGCGAAATGCAGAAAATGATCTGAGTATCTCCAAGCGACGGCAGACAACATTACCTTGGTTCTGTCCAGCTGTGTGGCATCTGCATACTTAAAGATCTTGGTGCATGGCAGCTGGGACACGCTGTATAGCGTCAAAAAGGCGGAATAAGGCTATCAACGTCTTTGGATGTGTGATACAGTTTCATTGTCGTTTTGCATGAACGTTCGACCGCATAGACTTCAGAGAGCGCTGCGTGAGCGAGCAGTGCTCTCTGAAGACCGTGTAGTCGAACCTGTCATTCGAATGCCTGTCATTAAAATTTTGTAGAATGTCATAGATGTTTGCTTGCAGAGTGGCCTTGTGGAACTGGGACCGAATTCAAGAAGGTTTTCGTTAGCAAACGCTATTTTGAATGGGTCGCCTCTTTCTTTAGTAATATGGCCGATATCGCGTCTGGGTGGCAGTTGCCCTGTGAACAGTTCTAATGAAAGTCTTGAGGGCACTGCTATAAATGCAGGCATATGGCGGGGAGAGGAGGGAGGGACGTAAAGATTGTTTAGTGTCGCAACCGCTTAGTTAATTACCTGACTGCAGTGAAAAACCGTAGAATGCTTTTCACTTGAGTGTCTCTGTGACAAAGAAAAGAAAGGAGGCGTACGCTCACTGACGCTTTTCTGATAGGAACATTTATGTGAAGTCCATCGTTGGCATCGCACATTCTCCGTGCGGTAAAGGAGCATTTCGTTGAAAGAAATAATAATAAATTGTAGAATTTTACGTGCCGGAACCGCGATCTGATTATGAGATACACCGGATTAATTCTGATCACCTGGAGACCTAAATCTTAAGTACACGAACGCTTACTTACCTATTTATTTATTTATTTTTAATTTCTCCCCCGCCGAAATGCGGCCGGGAAACCAAAATACGACCTCGTGTTTATCAGCACAACTCGACAGCCTCTAAGCCTCTGCAGTGGGTAGGAGCATTTAGAACTTCTGAAAGTTCATGATCTGTAATTTACAACATTCTAGCATGCAAACTCTAGCTCTGTTCCTTCATCAATTGCGACGAAAAAAAATCACAATCAACATTATTCGCAAAGATGAATACGCTTTTATTGCGGTCATATATTCTTCTACCTATCATAGACACCTTGTGGCTCGGGCACCACAGTTCGATCACTTCGTGGCTTATTCCTTGAAGTTGATTGATGTTCTATTTCGGGAAAACAAGAACGTTAACTGTTACACACGTAGTTGTTCCATGAATAAGAACGACCAACACTAAAACGCTGCTGAACACTTTATTTTTTTTCTTCAGCTTAGAAATAACGTATATACAAAAAGTGATTATTTATTGATAGTGCGCGATGTACGAACGGTGCGATGTGGGCGAAGTTCGAGTGGTTCGTCGAGGCCGGCCTGCAAGAGTGCTCTAGCACTTTCAATTCAGCACAAGCAACGGCAGAATCGCAAAACAACATTATCAACAGTAATTGACCAACAACGTGGATTGTCACCTTTCCTAGTTCTACTAGATTCGGTGCTACTATATAGAGAAAGCATCCGAACAGTATGAAAGGTACGTTATAAAACAACAATATCTTCCTAACAACATTCAAGGGGCACTAAATAATATATTTTATATTCCGTGCCTCTTTATTATACTATATACATCGACTCAATACTGGACGCGCTGTGGCTACATTTGCATTGAGCACCAGTTAAAACACTCATTTTTGGTCCGCAACAGATGTCTCGCTTGAGCTTGCATTGAAGATCTACTACAACAGTTAAAGAGGTCGTATAATATGCCATCGTAAGAACTTTCGGTTGCCCAAGCCAAAAATGAGGTCCTATATAATAAGGCATGAATATCGAGTGTAACTGAGAGTATCATAATAAAACTCACGCTGAAAGTCTCTTAAAAAAGCAAACAGCAGCTTGACAAAATATGATTGAACTTTGAGTAGCGTTGCCCAAACAGTGCACTTGTTTTGTGATTCTCCCAGCTCAGCATGCAAGCTCACTTTGGACAGTAGTGTGAGAAAAAAAAACACTAATCAGTTTAGACCGATGAAATATTCTTTTAAATCATTATTTCCGTTAATTTAGAGGCACGAGGTTGATTACAAGAAAAGAGAATGAAGGACAAATTCCCTTTTTCTTTTTTTAAATTTCGCGCCAAAAATCACAGCACCAGTAACTTGGCGTGACGTCATGAATTCCATAATTTTTGTATGTGCGTTTATGTCGTTGTGGTGCCGCAAAACCTTTCGAAACATGCTAAGTTCACTTTTTGGCTTCGTTAGAGTGGTGCAATCTAGTCCCCCGACAAATGACATGGTGTCGCAGTGAGCTATAGTGCGGGAACTTGAAGGCGGCGTCACTACCCTGCTTTCACTCTTGTTTATTTTCTGAATTATCGAGCCGATAAAAATTCTTTTTTTCCGGTATTGCAAAAAGATTACCTTCTTTCGACATCTCAACTACCTATTTTTGTGTTTGGAGTTCCTCCAAAAACAGTAATGTCTCTCACTATGCGCTTGCTTAAATCTTCTTTCGTTGCTAAAATAAAGTTCGCTGTTCCTACTGTAAGATGACGTTTTCACGATCACTGTTTGGTATTAGTACACACACACTCTAATCACTAGGCGGAGTACCGCGAATGAATCACGTTACGATATATCCTACAATTTTCGCATGCCATGTAGTAGTCAAGTATGGTAGATACAGGTGTCCGGAATACATGAACATAATAAACGCAAAAAAAAAAACTCAGCTATTTTTTTAATAAGAAAGTAGGCAGCTAAAACAAAATTTTAAAAGACAGAATGTGCGAGATCCTGGCATCAGGGATCGAGATATGCAAGTGACTATAATGCATTAAATAGAGAGTGCAAAGGAAATAAAATAAGACGGAAAGAAAGAGAGAAACATTGCGAAATGTCCTGGCCTTCACTCACAAATGCTCTTGTAACTTGTATCTTTTTCACTAGTTCTCAAACGGTTAACTTCTTTTTTCATGCCGATAGCATTCTCTTGATGCTGGTTTAATGGAGTACAAATAGGAATGAACAGCATGAAAAAAAAACTAATATTAACGTAGCCGCACGTCATTTAGTTGAGTACTGTCCTGCCCTATTTAATTTTGCCATTTCGAAGCTATTTGGTGTAGCATTTGACTGCAGTATTATTTGGTAAATGCCCTCCTGCAAGCGCAATGACTAGTAAATAATCATAAGTTAGTCGTGACCTTTATACAGATGGATTGCGCTTGGTAATGAAACCTGTCGCAAAGCGCAATCACCTGTGAATGAGACAGCTTCTGTGCTTGGTGAGGTGAATGCATGTAAGTTCAATAAGCTGTCAAATGTCGCACCAACAGTGAATAAATAGTTGAGGGGCAGCCATATCCAGTCGTTACGTTCGTCTGTGAATCGCATCTCTTTGGGCATACAGCTGATGGGCACACGGCTGACCCTGGCTGTTTAAGGGAGCGGACTCGAGATTTAGAAAAAAAAAGAAAGATTCGAGCGATAGTACTTCCAAAAATTGGGGATCGCTTTTGTCCTTGCAATATATATGGACCCTATTCATATGCCATCTACAGAGTTCGTCTACAGAGCTAGTTCGCGTGAAGGCTAGAGCTGGCAATAGCATCCTCGATTAACGACACAGTGAAACAGAAAAATGAAAAAAGTAAAAACCAATCACGAAAGCGCATATGAAATTTCTTGCGTGCTGTGGCTTCTGATGAGGGCCGTAGAAAAGGAAGAAAAATGAGACCGAACTTGGACTTGGCAGTGCAATCAGCTTGCACAATGGATGGATGACCAACATATGAAGATTGCAACTGCTTCAGCGCACTTAAGAGGATATTTGCAATCCTTAAGTTTTTCGAATGTCTCGACACTATACCTTAGTTCGTGCGCTGACGTTCTATAGAAAATTATTTGTCTCCAGTTTCGCGCCTTTATTAAAAACCGTGAGCTTCTGTACTTGAGCAGAATATTCAGATTTGCTCGCTTCGAAAGAGTAGCTGGCTAGGTCTCGTGGCAGTTTCATTGTGCCAAAAGTATCCCAGTCACACTGAGTACTGAGAAGGAAAACATGACAATTTTATGACGGAAAGTGACAGGAAGCGTTCGGTGTATCTCAACGCTGCACGAATAGGTACTTTTGAGATGATGTTGTGCAGTGAAGAGAAAAAAACGGCAGTAAGATCTCCTTCGAGCTAGGTCGGAAACGTGCAGCAAAAACCTGGAAGTATTCTCGTTTCTCACAGTATACAGCGATCCCCGAAAGGAGGCTGAGTAAAAGATCGTAAAGCGAGACAATGCGCCTATAGTGTTGCCAGATGCCTCCTACAGTATTTGGTCGTTGCCTGAAAACGACAGCCCCGAATCATTTCTTTCTTTGTGTACCGACTCCACTGCAAGGCGTGCAACATATTTTGCGAGAGTGCTATGTACATTTACAATTCGAGGCAGATAAACCGAGGTATGCACAAACGACGTAAACAGTTCGTCAGCCTTAAATATCACAGTCTTTTCGACGCCTACATGGCCGTGTGTTCCGCGCCGTCGTCATTGGTCATAGCATAGTTCACGTGACCGTTGGTGTAGCCGACGATCTCGCGGAGTTTTTCCGGTTTCTCGGCGGTCTTGTCCTGAAAGAAGAAATGGGGCATGTGTATGCAAATATAGTGACCAGTATCGACTCTGCTGCAGCTAACATAATTACAGAGTAAGGTGCCGTATTTTTTCATTTACTTATTCAGTGTGGTAGGACGTTAAACTTAGCTAAGGTTGGATCTGGCGCCTGAAATATATTTAACTTTCTTCTCTCCACATCTCTGTCGCTCTCTCGTTACTTCGCTGCAACGATGGAGTGCCTCCAGCGACGGCTTCTGGACATTTCTATTGGGGAGAGGAAGAATTTCCTCTCTCGACTGTTGCGCGTGCGATTAAACGCACGCGCTGCAAAGATTTCGTGGGGTGCTCGCGCGTAAGGTCCAGAGCGCATTATGGCGACATCCGGGGAGCAGCACTGGCACCACCGGCTGCTTCAGCTACGAGAGGCGCTGCTTTAGCATCTTGCTTCAATCAGCGTGCCGTAAATTTGTTAGCTACGCGCACTTTACCGTATGGAGCGATCAAACGACTTCGCTATGACTCATTAGCTGTGACCGACTAGGTTTACGCAAAGTACTCGTGCATTAGGGCGTCATATGTTGCTGCTCTTCTAAATCAGTAGTATGGCCGAAATATAAATTGTTTTTATGTTCCGTTGATTGCTTTGGGCGTCCTGGTTATTTTAGCATTGTCAAGGCGTCACTCACTTACCTCAGCCTTCGCGGGCACGCATTTTTGTTCCTTGGTGCACTGTTGTTCCTGCTTGGTCCTCGTCCTCATGTAGAACTCCCTAATTCCCGGCGCTAACAGGTTTGGATCTACATAAGCGGAGTTCTTTGTACCTGTATGGGAACATGAAACGACAGTCGCTTTTTTTTCCAGCTAGTGTGCAGATATGGTCGTGGTCCTTTAAACAAGGTACATTAGCTGTCTTTAGTAGAGGTATTCTCAGTAACAGCATTCTAACATAGGTGAGCCAGAACAAGTTGATCCAGTGCGGGTCGCATTTCTCTACCCTTGCGCTGACCATGCCGCTTTGCTTCTGAGCGCGAGTTCACGGGTGCAGTCTCGGCTGCGGCGGCCGCATTCCGATCGAGGTGGAAGGCAGCAACTGAACTCCGTCCGATCGTGCACTGCATTTTGGGCGCAGATAAAAAAAAAATTCTGGGCAATTAAAAAAATAAAATATGGAGCCTTTTCCTACGGCCTCTCATAGCCAGTTAGCTGTTGTGTGGGACTGTAAATCCCACGAATTAACCGTTCAAACAAACAGTCCAGTGATTAACTAACGGTGACGTTTTCTCAACGCAGAAGTAGAAACCTAGCGTCCTGTGTCAACGTTTCTCTTGATCCCGCTCTGTTATCTTAACAGACAAAATGACAACGAAAGAAAGACACCACCAGATGAATATGAATGCTTCTTACTCTGCTTAACTGGCCTGGGAGACCAGGCCAGTTAAAATCTCAGATATCGCCTGTCACTTTTTGACAATCTGTCAAAAACATGAATACGTAAAAAGAAAGAAATGTAAACATATTCGACATTGTATTGAGGAACGCAAAGGGGAGGCGACGAAAGGGCAAAAATTCGTACATATTGGGAAAAATCGCTACGAGCTTCAGTACTGGGTAAATACATACATATATATGGTGAACGCGGCATGACGTAGCTTCGCAAGCATAAGCTGTACTTGTTTTGAAGGCCAATTTCCTGTGATTTGACATTTTCATCGCAAGTCGCACCAATGGAAGACATTGCAATGACATTGGTACTCACCACGAATAAGCGTGACAAATACAGCTACGAAGATTGTGGAGAGGAAGCTGATTGCTGGGATCCACATGTACGACACGTGGTACAGGTCATATAGGCCACTGAAAACAAGGAACAAGCGAAACATGATTTACATATTAGTGAGCGTAGAGTGCTCGCGTGTCTGACGAGCAAACACACTTGGTACGGTAAACGGCACATCACGTTTTGCGCAGTTTTCAGTAGGTTAGTCTGTCTAGATTTATATATTCGGATACATATTCGGATGAAATTGAGAATATCGGACACAATTGTGTCCAGCTTGTTCGCAAACAATAAACTATTCAATGTTTAAAAGGGGAGAACAAGAGAGAACACGAGAGCATTCCAGCAATACAGCACTTTTTGCAAACGTTTGTGAAGAACAATAGAAAGGAAAACAGCAACACGACGGCACGTTCTGAAGTTTCTTCGGTTGGTCATACGTGCGCACTTGGCTATACTGTACAGTGTACACACGAACTGTTTCTGCGGGCACTGTCACGCAGCCCGCAGAGGCGTCCCTAGTGTTACGCAGTGTCACCGTACAATCCTATACGTCACACAGTGTACAGTCACAATTTGTGAGAAAGTCCCGTACGTGTCTTTTAAGTACTGCAGCAGCGCCTTCATAGCGGATCGCGCTGATGTTCGCGTACGCCAGTTTCCAAAGATCTTGTTTTCTGTCATTGGGCATCCCCTGGCCCCTCCCCCAGTACAGGGTAGCCATCCGAAGATAATCACTGGTTAACCTCCCTGTCTTCCCTTTGCCTTTCTCTCTCTCTCTCTCTCTCTCTGTGCAATGTAATCCAAAATAGTCCTTCAAAAGCCTGTAAGTGCGCTGATATATGAGAAATTACAACTCACGCCATTGAAATCACGAAAGGAAATTTTGTACCGAGGAAGAATATGTTCACCAAGGGCACTGACAGTATTCACTCCTAAAAACAACAACGCTACTATTGTTGACCAATAAGTAAACAAATACAAAAAATCGGATACGCGCGACTTCTCCACTCTTTCAAGTTCGTGTTATCGCTACTAAACTATTATTATTTTGTATTAAAACACACATAAACAACGAGAGAAGGAAATAGGGAAGAAGCAGGCTTGCAACTGCCACCGAGAGGGGCACAAACCCTACCTGCTCTTTAGGAAGGAGGGGATAGAAAAGGAGGTTGAAGTAAGGAGAAGGGAAGTAAAGAAGAAAGAAACAGCAAGATGACATGGCCACTAGGACGAAAGTAAAGCAAGGCACACAATGAGCAAGTAATAACAGAACATACACGCAGGTTGCCCTAATTACAGAAGGATGTAAAAATTTTAATAAAGTCAGCAACTATAGCACATTGGTTGTTACAAGCAGTGCGAATATCGTCTGTGCGTCTATCGTGCCTATCAGCACATCTCACCCGGACTGGTATGTTCGCTGAGGGGGCACTTTGAGCGTGTAGTTGAAGGTGCAGGCTTCAACCGTGGTGCGCGCGATCACAGGCTGCCGAGGGTAGACCATGCCGCCGATGGCCACCCAGAAGGACAACGCCATGCCCGTTAACATGGACATGATAACGGTCTGCAGAAAAAGAAAATAAATGAAAGAGTGCCAGTGCCTATCAGCTAGATACAGTGCGAACAAACACGGTCATGCACAGTACAGAGCACAACGTCGTGCTCATATTTGCCCAATGGTGTCTCCATGAGCATCCCGCCAAGCGAACGCACTAACGAATGCTAAGGCTCAGACGTGGGCGCCCTCTTCTAAGGCCAACTTTCTTGTCTGTAGCCGCTGACACCATACACTGCAATGCCGGTAGAGGGTTTTCACCAGATGTATACGTATTGCTCATATACTCTATGCTACAGGAGAAGATACAGGAGAAGTAGAAAGAGGCAGCGTTATGCTGGTTACGTCATGACACTCCGTCGGCGCTCGACGACCGCGCGAAAAACTAATACGAACTGCAATGAGTGACTGTGCCCTGCTTATCTGCCGGCGTAAAAGTGTCAGCAGCGGCGTATACTTCGTACAGACGTTCTTGCTCCTCCGTTTTCGACAGTGGGTATGTTCGAGCAATCGTCGTATGCACAATGCGAGCGTCCTGATTCGGGTGCCACTTCTTAGCAGCATCGGCAAGTTAACTTCGTATTGCGGTATGCCCGCGCAGAAACCGCAGCCGAAATCCATTCAGTGCGTGTCCTACTGGACGCCGGCTGTGCATGAAATGCAGTTAGGCCGTGAATACATCGCGAGCATTGCGTGCAGTGAAATCGACGCGCTGAATGTAGGACGAAGTATTGGTTTCAGTTATTACCGGTTTATATGGTATCCGTCTGTATATGCGAACGCTTCACGGCGCCACCTTTGTGGAGTTAAAAATAAAGGAAGCGCAGATCCGAACAAATGTGCTTTCTTTCCCTTTTTTGTTTAAATAAAATGCGTATATTCAAATAGGAGAATCAGCTACTGAGAAATAACCAATGGCCTGTAACCGTCATGCCGTTCTCTCTCTCTCTCTCTCTCTCTTTTTTTTTTTTTTGCATCCCGAAAACATGCGCATAGTCGACCCTTTCACAATTAGCCGCGTATGCCTAGTTTCGCAGCCGCATCCTTCGAATTATTTTTTTTTCTACCGCGTGATTCACGCACTTGCAGTATCATTCAACCACGCTTAGCGAGCGTGACTGTGACGCCGTCTTGGGAAGCTGCGCATCCGATTCGGCAACGGTCTCGGCAATGCGTGCTTTCTTGTTGGTGTCGCCGGCAATTTCACAGCGATAGTGCTTTTTCTCGTCGGTTGCGTCTTTGTTGCTTTATACTCCTTGAAAGAAGTCATGCGGAACGCGAGACAAGTTACTCCAAGGTCATAACCGATATGCAAAGCAAATGGCTGTACGTTATAGTGCCACGCACCTACTGAACTATAAGCCATTAATGTATGTTTGCTCATGTTTTTCACTGCAACGAAGTAGGTAAGGCCATGTTGTGAGGTATAGGTTTTGTATACTCGAGATAGGGCTGAGAAGTCCTTGAAGGATGAGTAATTGCCACAACTGCTACGGCTTTCGTCGGAATTCTGCCGTTATATTTCACATAAAATAACGCTGATCAACAGTGCTAAAACAAGGGCTGTCACAGGCTAAAGTTTTCGTTTCGACAAGGGTTACTTGTCAGGGCAAATAATCCCGACCACCAATTCCTGCCGTTCGTCATCGCAATAACTTGCCACAAGATGATGTCTCCGAAATAAACTGTGACACATTTGTTCAAAAGCTGAATACCTTATGCTGAAATGTTGAATAGCTTTTTAACATCGGTTGATAATCCTGTTCTAATTCCCGTGTCTAGTGCCTTTAATTACTTCTTGATTTGTATACACGTATGTTCGCTTACATATACATTTGCTTTGGTAGTTTTACTGTTAGCTTGCGGACAGTTTCTTTTCGTTTACTATAATTTCCTTATGTAACGCCCGGAAAGGGCATTTAGGGTTTGCCAATAAAGAACAGACATGTGGAACTTATTCCTGCCTGGATTACAACGTTAATTGTCATTGAATTGCGAGATATTTAGGCACTTATAGGACGAACGCGCCCCAGGTCTCGAATTTCTGCAATGCGCGTCCATTCAGTTATGGTTAGTTACATCGCACACTGTGAAAGAATAGGAAATGAAATCGCAAATCGTTGGTCGCTCAAAGCCAAAATACTCACCCCGCTTTCGGACCACGGAAATAAGAGACCGAGGAAGAATATGCCTCCGGAAGCGCCTACGAAGCACCCAGTCGTGACGAAAGTTGCCTGGGAACAAAAGCGGGACTCACTTTCACATACGGTCTTGCACTGTAGTACACATCGACGCAAATGACGTATGTGAAGGGTGTATATGCAAATGTAGAATGGTAGATAAACAAAAGTACACTATGCGAGTTAAGCCTACGCTGGCATGGCTGTGGAGCCGCGTTACGGTCTCCACTGCATCAACCTCCCTGGTACCATTCGTTCAACCCTTCCCATATTTGAGAAGGGCTGTGCTTTTATCTAGATGTTCGGCCATAGTAACTCGGCGGTTATCTCCCATTACAGGTGGATAAAAATATTTATGATAATTATGTGACACTTAACAAATTGTATAAAGGCAGAAATCAGTGCTATTTGGTCTGACATACGCTGGGAGACTGAGCAGTGCTAAAAGGAGAAGACGGACATGAATTACGAAGTATGAAGTACTTCATATACGAACTATGAAGTGACGTCGTGCGTGGTATTTCATGTCTGTCTCTTTTGTCCAATTAGTGCGGCTCAGTTTCTAGTTTTAGCAAATGAATACGACGTTGAATACGCTGTTTACGATTGCTATTTAATTATATTGTTTCAATGTCACTATTACTAACCGTACATTGTTATGAAATGTGCTGTCATTCGATGCTGAGGTGAAGTAAAGTATGTTAACGCATGTTGCCCTACGTAGGACAGTAACTAATGTGTTTAATTTTATGGTTTTGTCAAGGTTTATGGCAATGTTGTGCTTAATATGATGGTTTTGCAAAAGTGTACGACCATGTGAACAGGACGTGTGTGCCTCTGCCGTTGTCTTTGCCAGCGTGGGGGCGAAGGACTCCCTCAAGCCATCCTTGAATGGCTTTTCCCTTCGCCTCCCATCACATGTATATGTGATAAACCAATAAAGAATCAATCAATCAATCAATCAATCAATCAATCAATCAATCAATCAATCAATCAATCAATCAATCAATCAATCAATCAATCAATCAATCAATCAATCAATCAATCAATCGATCGATCGATCGATCGATCGATTCGCGAGTAGCTTAATTCACCAGATTCGAAGCAGCGCATTCAGATTGACTCACCGAAAGGATGGAAGGCAGTGTGCCTGCGAGAAATGCGATGACCACCGTGAGGAGACCGTAGGCGGCAGCTGAAATGGAAACAGAAATCATGTTCCGGATGGTCTCAACTATAACAATACGTTAGGGCCCGTACAAGAAAATTATCTTACACACAAAAAAAATGTTTATACAGGCACTCGTGCCACTGCCGCTCATACCGATAGGCACTATAGCATACGATCCCCCCACGGTGATCACAGATCGTGTATTGCATTTATGCATGAGATAAAATTTGCGAATAACGGGTGCAAGTGCGGAGTATATGTGTTCCCCTCGCATTACGTCACCGAGTTTGGTCTGATAATTTTAGGACAAATGAACTGGTACCAAAGCTGTAATAAAGTTCATCTGCGATAGGGTAGATGACCGACTATATGATAACTTCCAACACGCACCTATCGCCTTCGTTGCCCACATGACACCCCTGGGAGACAACTTGAGCTTGGGCTTCAGGAAGTCCTCCCACGTGATGGCGGCCAAGGCGTTGTAGCCAGATGACATCGTGCTGAAATAAAGACATTAGAAAGCGGTGCAGCCTCATTTCACGGAAAAAGAATACGGTGAACTGAGGAACTCGAAACGTGCCAGTGTTAGCCAGCGCCAATCATGAAGCCAAGATAGGTCATTCAGCGTTTTGCGTTCGTTGTCGTTTCGTTCCCCGATATATAGGTTTTTCTTTTTTAGCTGCATCAAAGTTTTAAAGTTTGCCTCGGGTAAATAGCATAATTCTAACCCAATTACTCGATGAAGCGGCCATTACTTCTGTGAGAAATCAAAATGATTAATTGAATAGTTAACATAATTGAGTATTTATACTTTTCACAGTATTCATTGCCGGGTTACCAAGCTTTTTCTACACGCGTCCAAGCAGAAAAGGATGAGGCGTCGCAGTTAACTTTTTCCTTTTTTCAAGTTAAAGTGATCTTTCTACGCTTGAACACACCTGTGTGTGTGTGTTTTTTTTTTGTGTGTGTGTGATTCCATTATCGGTTTACCGACCTTTCAGTTTCAATGCCCGGCTTTTTTTTATTCGAACTTGATTATACTTTGTCGCCCTTATCACTTGGAGAGCGCGTGTGTATCATAGGCACCATCAATATTCACCTGTTGCGTCCCACTGTATAAGCTTGGTCGCACATTATCTCGATAGCATTATCTCAAGATAAGCCCCAAAGGGTGTATATTTAAAGGTGTAGCCGTAATATCAGCTACACTCTTAAAACGGTTGCAGCCTTTGAGGTGTATACTTGTCCCACAACAATAATCGTCATCTCCCTTGCCCGCATTTCCTTTCTTTAACGCGGCGACCACGGTACTTTCCAGCAACGAATGGCATGCGCGTTATCAGCATGACATAGCATTCCCTACAGGAAAGTAGCGGGCGCGGCGTTTTCAAGAAAGGAAATGCGGACAAGACAGATGACGACTATTGTTGCGTGGCAAATATACACTCCAAAGGGTGTAAACATTTCTTACACTCTAAAAACAGTTTGCACCCTTTGGGGTGTATATTTGTCCCACAACAATAATCGTCATCTGTCTTGCCCGCGTTTCCTTTCTTGAAAACTCGGCGCTCGCTACTTTCCTGTCGAGAATGCTGCATCACACTGATAACGCGCATGCCGTTCGTGACTGGGAAGTACCGGGCTCGCTGCGTTAAAGAAAGGAAACGCGGGCAAGACAGATAACGATTATTGTTGTGGGACAAATATACACCCCAAAGGGTGCAACTGTTTTTAGAGTGTAGAGCGTAGGCAAAGTTACAGCCGTTGGGGTGTATCTCTGCCACACAACAATAGTCGTCATCTGCCTTGCTTGCGTTTCCTTTCTTGAAAACGCCGCGCCCGCTACTTTCCTGTAGGGAATGTTATGTCATGCTGATAACGCGCATGCCATTCGTTGCTGGAGAGTACCGGGGTCGCCCCGTTAAAGAAAGGAAATGCGGGCAAGACAGATGACGATTATTGTTTTGTGGCAAAAGGGTGTAATTTTGCTTAAGAGTGGTAGTAGAAACTAAGGTGCAAGAAACTGTTTGAGGACAAAGGTATCAACGGTGCGCGCCCATCAGTCCGCTGACGGTAGGGCCTATCTGTGGGACGATGCATGCTTCAAGACCAAAAACGTTTTATATCTCGGTTGCTGTATACAGCAACCGCCGTTTCACGGGAAATGATTAAGCAACGTGGCAAAATTAGGTCACTGACGGAGAGAAAAAGCGCCCACCTTAGCAGCACGAGTACTGATCTGTCATTGAATTCGGATTTCCCGCGAAGCGCCGCTTGCTATAGCAACTGGAGATAAACCGTTTCTTTCCTGATGTTGCCGACAGATAGTCGCTGTCGCCAGAGGGTGGACGGGCGCACACCGTTGATACATTATCTGGTCGATTATTCGCGCCTCGCAAGGAAGCCTTGCAGTGTCCCCACCTAAAGAGTATGCTCCTTACACTGTGGTATAGAAACCAAACTTGCTGACCATTACTTCGTTTGCGGCGGAATGAGTTGTCCACATTGCGACGGCATCCACAGGTTTAGGGTTAGAATTGTGCTAACAGGGTTAGAATCGCGCTAACTGGCACACCCAAGCTTTAAAAATTTGGTGCAGCTAAAGAAAAAAAGGCGCTCTGCATTTGCGGATATATGTAAGACAACTTGGGGAACTGAGTTTGTGCTTTCTCCTGTCTTTGCCGAGGAGGCAACTTGGGTCGCTGGGCACGTGCCCGAACAGCTTCGGTCATTGTAACGTGCCACTCGGTGTGTGCATATATCCTTGGCCGAGCCCGCAGAATGGATGTGCCACTGCCACACGAGGAGGCGTGAAGCCCTTAATGTATTTAGATGTTTGTCGTATACTTCTGCGTGCATACAATTCTCATCAACATGCTTCCCTCGACGAGCATCGTATACCGCCTTCGTCATCGTGACGCGGACAGCTAACAGCTGCGGGCGACGAGGCTGTGCTCGTGCCATCCACAGTTGATGCTACCTCGCCAACACAAACAAGGTTCGTGTCATTTAGATTTGAAGATCGCGAGTTATGTCTGTGGGTTTTTCAAAAAGTATATGAAGCCTATTGTAAAACTAACGCTAATCTCTAATTATCTGTAGCTTGAAACAGCTGATTTCCACTGTATTTTTTTTCTTGACGTCGTTGTCTGCTGGGGGGGGGGGGGGGGGGGGGCTCATAGCAGTTATTCCAAAACTGAAATACTCGCATGACGCTGATGTTAACGGGGCTTTTTTTTCTACTTGTTCTTTCGCATCAGTAGCACGAAGTAAGTACTGCTCGCCGCGATACAGTGACACGGCTTGTAGGATCTCGGGCTTTTTACTAGGTTTCTCGATTTGTTGAATTGGTGGACTAAGCACTGTGACTTAATGTCATTGCTAGTGTTAGTACTTCCCTATAGTTGTTCCGGCTCGTTCTGACCAGAGCATGAAGTGCTTAAAGATCGGCTAGACATTTGATTAACTGCATGCGTGTAGTGATAAAGCCACGTGACCGTCGTACCTGAGTGATCCGCTGTAAACAGCCGTGACGAACAGTCCCGTCATGCCCGGTAGGTGGCCCAGGGAGTCCATAACAAAGTACGGCATCATCTGCGACCAAAAGGGGATTCAGCGTCAGCCACTGGCCTGCATAGCGATGTCGATACTTTATTTCCTGTTTGTTTAAGATGAAGTTCTGATACTAGTATGACAACGATGTTACGAATCGGTATGACTATAGAATAAGTGGTGATACCTTGTAGTAAATGAATGTATAAAGTAAGAAGGCATTCAACATGGGTAAGGTATCCTTGAATGTGTTTGCATATATAATACACAGTAACGTGTAATTGTATCTATTAAGTTGACTTGTAATTCTGTACTCATAACGCTCAGCCTTTTTCAAAGGGGTTTCTACATTAGGAAAGAAATAATTGTTGAAAGGATGATAACAATTATTATCGTTTTAACTACTTCTACTACTACTATAACTAATAATAATAATAATAATAATAATAATAATAATAATAATAATAATAATAATAAGTAGTAGTAGTAGTAGTAGTAGTAGTAGTAGTAGTAGTAGTAGTAGTAGTAGTAGTAGTAGTAGTGAGGGTCTCGGCATGTCTTGGTGTAGCGGGTGACGTCTGCCATCAGGCGCGGCCATCAGGCGCGGCGAGGCTGTAGTAGTAGTAGTAGTAGTCGTAGTAGTAGTAGTAGTAGTAGTAGTAGTAGTAGTAGTAGTAGTAGTAGTAGTAGTAGTAGTAGTAGTAGTAGTAGTAGTACCGTTTTGGCTGCATTCTCACGGTAACGACATAATAAAGTGACGGTAACACGCATGCCGTTAGTTTCGTACTGTCGCTGCTAAGCAAGGTCAGGCGCGTTCTTACAAACTGGCCAGAAAATGTCCATGCTGTTCTTCACTTGCCTCGTCGTACTTGTTGATGACGGATGCCTTCACCGGGTCGCACTGATGATAAATCGCGAAAAGCACGAGACCACAGAGCGAAGATAACGTCAGCGTTCCTCCGACACCCAGCATGTTGACGTACAGCGCCCTGCGAATAGGAGCCTGTTGCGTGAACAGTGGTTTCATACAAGAAGTGGAAATCACGGTGTTGTATGATGCCTCAGGAAACGCTTAGGTCTTCTACGCACGGTAACAAATAAACCACTTTGCTCGCATTCATTCATGTGCTAATTGGGGTTGTGTTGTCCCAGCAAACTTCCTAATCTCATCCGTCCAACTAACTTCCTGCCGCCCCCTGCTGCGTTTCAATTCTCTTGGAATCCAGTCCGTAAACCTTAATGACCACCGGTTATCTTCCCTCCTCATTACATACCCAGCCCATGCCCCCCCCCATTTCTTTTTCTTGATTTCAACTAAGATGTCATTAACTCGCGTTTGTTCCCTCACCCAATCTGCTCTCTTCTTATCCCTTAACGTTACACCCATCATTCTTCTTTCCATAGCTCGTTGCGTCGTCCTCAATTTAAGTAGAACCCTTTTCGTAAGCCTCCAGGTTTCCGCCCCGTAGGTGAGTACTGGAAAGACACAGCTGTTATACACTTTTCTCTTAAAGGATAATGGCAACCTGCTGTTCATTATCTGAGAATGCCTGCCAAACGTACCCCACTGCAGCCCATTCTTATTCTTATTATTATTTCAGTCTCAAGATCCAGATCTGAGGTCACTATCTGCCCTAAGTGGATGTATTCCCTTACCACTCCCAGTGCCTCGCTACCTATCGTAAACTGCTGTTCTCTTCCGAGACTGTTAAACATCTTTAGTTTTCTGCAGATTAATATTTAGACCCACCCTTCTGCTTTCCCTCTCCAGGTCAGTGAGCAAGGCAATATCGTCAGCGAATCGCAAGTTGCTAAGGTATTCTCCATCAACTTTTATCCCCAATTCTTCCCAATCCAGGTCTCTGAATACCTCCTGTAAACACGCTGTGAATAGCATTGGAGAGATCGTATCTCCCTGCCCGACGCCCTTCTTTACTGGGATTTTGTTGCTTTCTTTATGGAGGACTGCGGTGGCTGTGGAGCCGCTATAGATATCTTTAAGTATTTTTATATACGGCTCGTCTACACACCGATTCCGCAATGCCTGCATGACTGCTGAAGTTTCGACTGAATCAAACGATTTTTTCTAATCAGTGAAAGCTACATAAAAGGGTTGGTTATATTCCACACATTTCTTTATTACCTGATTGATAGTGTGAATATGATCTATTGTTGAGTAGCCTTTACGAAAGCCTGCTTGGTTCATTGGTTGACAGAAGTCAAAGGTGTTCCTGATTCTATTTGCGATTACCTTAGTAAATACTTTGTAAGCAACGGACAGTAAGCTGATCGGTCTATAAGTTTTCAAGTCTTTGGCGTCCCCTTTCTTATACATTCAGATTACGTTGGCGTTCTTCCAAGATTCCGGTACGCTCGAGATCATGAGGCATTGCGTATACAGGGTGGTCAGGTTTTCTAGAACAATCTACCCACCATCCTTCAACAAATCTACTGTAACCTGATCCTCCCCAGCTGCCTTCCCCATTTGCATAGCTCCCAAGGCTTTCTTTACTTCTCCCTGCGTTACTTGTGGGATGTCAAATTCCTCTAGACTATTCCCTCTCCCATTTTCGTGGGTGCCATGTGGTACTGTATAAATCTCTATAGAACTCCTCAGCCACTTGAACTATGTTATCCATATTAGTAATGATATTGCCGGTTTTGTCTCTTAACGCGTCTCTTTAGGGGCTGTTATTTGCATCTAGCAGCTATGATTCGATGAACAACCAAGGTACATGTCACCTGCGAGTAGCTGTGACACCGTCCTCTCAAAGACGCTTCTGAACCATACAGTCGCTTTGCCTCGCAGTGACTACGTCCGTCTATAGCCGCACTCATTAAGTTGTCCCCACGTGTTATTGAGGTTACGTTTGTCACCACGTCTGGTGCCATTGTAATGCGCCATCCTATACCTCGGTACGAAGCAAAGTCATCGAGCACCACAGGTGTAAGTGCGCATACTCACGCGCGAGCCTTGTTGATGGATTGGAGACTGCAGTAGCGCTGAATCATGGTCTGGTTGGTGCACAGTCCCATGGTCCAGGTGACCGTGGATCCGATGACGACGCCCCAGAAGGTGAACGTCTTCTGAAAGTTGAAGCTCATGCTTGCCGTCGGGAAGCAGTGCATGGAGAATTTGTTAGCACACACCCACATCGATGCAACCATGGCATGGCGCGCGAGTCACTGCGCTGTAGTGCATTGGTATTCTGAGCTGATGCACTCTTATTGCTGATATTCTGTTGCATTGGTGTCCTACCGCAGGGCTATGTCGGCTATAGGCACGTGCGGTAGAATGAGAGCGGCGGCTAGTAAACCATGTTGTTAGGCGCAGCATAGAGAGAGTGCTAGTATTAACCGTGGTTGCTTACAGATGTGTCGGGAGTGTTCTTGCACTTAACACTTACGAAAATGCCTCATTTAGACCAGTGTATCTAAGGAAATACCAAAGTGCCTTTGTTGCGCGAGATGCATAGGTAACGCTAGTACATGGGCCAAGGACGTACCCTCTAACTGAAGGGATGGCCGTTCTTGTCTAATGTTGAGTGTGGAAATTAAGGACGTTCTTTGTAGTCCCTGTGCCGGAGGACATCGAACACATTGTTAAGGTGTTAACGGATGTAAAGAAACGACTTACAACGCCGAGTTATACAGTGAACTTCTGAGTCTTACAGCATCAACGGAGTGCTGCTATGCTACCGGAAGCACACGTAGTGTCCTGACAGATAACAGCTATGACAACCTTGTTTTATGCTTGTTTGTACAATTTGAAGACGAAGCTATGTATCTGGCAATTCTTGGGTAATGTGTAGCCTATTGGAAGTGCCCAAGTGGTGACCGATGTTGTGTTCTCTAGCTAACCATTTGTGCCTTAAGGACTGGACTTCAACAGAAAGTTCTATAAGTAAGACGACTTGCGTGAATGTAACTGAATGATTGCCATTATTGCTCTCTGCACTCGCTATATCTCGTTCCACACATACACTTTACTTTTAGTATCCTTAGTGCCTTTGGCTATCATGCAAACAACGCTTTTTCTTCCTTCCCTCTTCACCACGCATCCAGAGTGAGACTGCAAATTTTGTTTTCGAAGGTATTTAACGAAATGAGCATATATAAAATAGATAACAAGGTTATTAGGAACATAAATAAACAATAAACCTTTTCCATGTGTTTGTACAGCTATACACGAGCAGTAATTTTTCTGTTTGGGGAGCAAATGTTGGTTACTGACACGCTACATCGTATATTGATACCTCTTGTGTATAGTGGTGCGTGCTCTTCAATATGCATTGTTTAAATTTGTCAGTAGTACGACCCTCAGTTCTTCATGTAGTATTGTTTTCTTATTCATGTTGTTTTCGTGCATGAGGCATGTATGGGAATCGTCACGATTTCACGAGACATCGCCTGCAGCTGTACACCTTACAGCTCACACACAGTATGCCTCGAATTTCAATCTGCGTGCCTCATAATCAGATCGAAATCTGGCGCTCAAAACCACAGATTTCTTTACAGAGAAGTTGTTTATGGCTAATTAAGGTTCTGTGCATTTTTTTTTTGTGTCCGTCAACAACTCTGTGTGACCAAAAGCTGTCACCATCAGCAATGGTCCGTGCCATTGCTCGCGCATTCGTCGTCGTCGTCTTCCACAGCTGGCTCCGCTGCCGCTCATCACGCCAGCGTTCCCATACTGCCCCTCCCTCTGCCAAGGCGCTGACGGCACTGGCCCACTGCCAGTCGGTGCGGTGATTTCAGTCTCTCATTCTTTGTCTCAATATTTCGCGAAATGTAAACACGAATGTATATAACGAATGTGTAACACGAATGCACGCGGATGCATAAAAATAAATGTACGTGCGTACTTTCCTCACGATGGGCGCCGATCAAGTCAACAAATGTGTTCGTACCTTTGTTCAAAATTCTGTGTCACCTCTTTGGCGTGTGCTACACAGCTTCGCCGGTCATCCATTCACCTTCGCAGAGTGGAATAGATCATGTTTTATTTTTAAATTAAGATCTTTAGCGGTGTTTATTTAAAGAAATCGCTTAAGACAGCTTCTGCAGCTTGAAAAGGTGACGCTGAGCACCCAACCTGTAATTTGACAATCTAAGGCAAACTTATATTTTATAGCTCGGAAACTTTCAGTCGCTCTTCCAGTGATTTTCCCAGACCTTGTGCGCAGAATCAGAGCTTTAATGAAGTGACGTGCATATGTACCTACTCAAAAAACTCAAGTAAGCCATGCTTGTCCACGGTGTCGAAAACGGCGGCAGGCCCACCAGTGATCATCAAGCCCTGTGAGAATGACATGCAACAACAGAAGTTAGAAAAGCACACGTACCGCTTTGTCTGTTTATATACGCAGCCGCTATGGCAAGTTAACTTAATCCCATGTTCTACACACTTGGCCTTGCTTGTGGCTGCAGAAATCTGAACAAAACAAGGACGTAACAAAGTGCCAGAACAACAGTGCTTTTCTTTCTTTCTCTCCCTCTCTCTAGCTCTCTCTTTTCTTTTTTCTTCTTTTTTTCCTGTCCGTTCTGTCCTGAATTACTGCACGCAATTTGTGGAGCTCCACTCAGTGATTTGGGCTGCTGAGCACGAGGTCGCGGGATCGAATCCGGCCGCGGCGGCCGCATTTAGACGGGGGCGAAAGGCGAAAACACCCGTGTACATATATTTAGGTGCACGTTAAATAACCCAAGGTGGTCAAACATACCTGAGTCCCCCACTACGGCGTGCCTCATAATCAGAAAGTGGTTTTGGCACGTAAAACCCCGTAAGTTTTCACAGTGGTAACGAAGTAACAAAACGCCACTGTAACGCCTTTTGTTTTGTTTCTTGATTCACTTTTACATCTGGAAGTGCTTGCACAGTGCTTCTATAACAGTGCCCTTAACAAGGTTGCGATGAACAGCACAAAGCTCAAGATAGAGCGAAATACTTAGGGAAAACATGACAGTCAATGAAAGTGACTTACAGAGTTTACAAATTCATTTCGAAAGTTGTTCTCTTTCAAATACCGAAATTTCTTTCGCATTCTTTAATTTCAATACGATTAATTATAACATGTTGGTATAACAGTTGAAGCCCATTAGTCTTAGGTCTATAGGAATAACGTTCCTTGCCAACGTTAGTGTGACGCAAGTTAAGGAAAAGAAATCCGCATGTCACGCGTAGATGAAGCACCCTTTCACTGATGTGATGTACAATAGAACACGCTATCACAATAAAACATTCATTTTCACATTAACAACGGCGCCCTGTTTCCAATTGTGAACCGAGACAAATAAGTGTGAAATTTCGTTATCGTTGAGTGCAACCCTGACATCTATTTCAGACATTGTTACGAGTTCTATGGAGGACGCCGACCTGGGACAACAGTGATTATATTTCGTTGGCCGTGCATGTTCTTCTCAAAAAGGAACGTCCTCATGCACTAATTTATCTGATAAACTCCTGCGGTGGCTAGCATCACACAGAGGATGATCATTTACCCTGCCTCTTCTAATGTGCAGGCGTCGCACTTTAGACATATTTTGTCATTGGATTTCTGTAGTGCCAAAATAAGGCGCAAGTTGGATACCATTCTATTGGAGCACTCACAATGACGCAATCATCTGCTATCTCTCCACCCACATTTTCTAACTCCCTTCGTTGAATGCATACCGTAGGGGCTCAGTGTCTGTGGGGTTATGCTGCATGAGCACGAGGTAACGCGTTCGATTATCGACGGCGGCGGTCGCATTTAGATGGAGGCGAAATGAATTAACGATAGTTTGCTTAATTTTGCACGTTAGGGAACCCAGATAGTCAAAAGGTATTCTGCATACAGTCCTCCACTATGAAGTCTCTCGTTGCCCCAGTGTTACTTTGAGATGTTAAACCCCATGCACCGATCTTGAATCTTTCGTTAAAACTTGTACTATGCACCACCTTGTTGTCCGACTGCGTGATTCCATTCAAACAATCTATATGCGCCTTTCCTTTCCAGTTTTGAGAGCGGCATTGTACTATAAAATAAACTTTAGCTCAGCCCATTTGGAATACCTTTAATCATTACGTTTGGCAAGCCAAGTATTTCTGGCAGAGCTAAATGCTCAAGCACATTAAATGCGGAACATCTCAGGGTGCAACAAGTATGCTTTCCAGGATATCCCTGCCGCTCTTGCAGAGTCACGCTTCAGCAAAATATGCGACCGTATTTGTTGCTTTCGCTGCAAATCAGGCAGCGTGTGACAAAAGCGGCGATGAAAAAAGGTGCACTGTTGGTGGCACCTACACACCAAATGACCGCGATGGTCGACTAGGCAGTGCACGTGCAGTGACTATCCTTTGAGGCATTATGACGCAAGCGGCATGCCTTCAGCGGTATAGTTTCTGCAGCCAGTGCAACACATCTTCGGGTAGTTTGTCAAGGCGACCGGAATTACAGTTGGGGGTTCATTTGCACTAGCATTTTGCAATATGCAGCAGACTTGGGAGTGTAGACCTTTGGGCAAAGCATTGGTGATAGGCGGAGTACTGATTGATGGGTTCGTGATGTCAAAAGTACTTTTTCCCGCATGTGACTTGCGTCAAAAAGAGCTCGAAAAAGCCGATGTAAACATTCCCAAATTGTAGTCATCTAGGCACCAGTGTGCACTCCATCAAATTTTACTTTTCGCAACTAAACAATAGTTTGTTCATGTAGTCCTTTTTCGAGAAAATGAGAGTTCATTGCAACTAGCGGAGCCATGACAGCTCTGTGCAATACTGCTTGCTTGAACAAATGTTGCAGCATAGTTGTAGGAAACAAACGGCTAGCTTTACCTTGATGAGAACGATGAAGAATCCGGAAAGCATGAGCAACATCTGTATGACGTCGGTCCAGACGACAGCCTTGATGCCTCCCTACGAAGAAAAATTGCCTCTGTAATCTTCGTAACCGTGTTCCGAGACCACTGACAGGAACCAGACGTCAGGTTTAACCGCCATCTTCGTAGGTTCAAGGGCACGCACCACATAGGTGTTTTGACGGTAAAAGCGGTAAGCTAATGAACTCAGGCTGCGGGGCTCGTTGCACCGGCGTCACAACATGAAACACGCACGGCACGATGTCTAGTGCTGCATGGTGGCACAGTGTGAACATAAACTACCAAACTTAAGGTAGAGCACAAAAGAGAACGCAGGACGACAGAAGGAGACGAAGACACACAGCGCTTCGCCTCCTCCTGTCGTCCCGCGTGCTCTTATGCGCTTTAGCTCAAGTTATGCAGTACCAACTGGCCCATCAGTCTGTTCTTATAGACTACAAGAATGGTTGACCCCTGTCGATATACATAAAGGGGGATGCGCAAGAATTACGCAGTGAAAAAACAAACAAACACTTAAGCTGTCCACATGTCCCTCTAAGAGTATGGCGAATGCCTGGTGGACTTCTCTCCGGCTACGAACATAAGGCGTGCCTGTTCTCTCGAGATGCATTATATACACAAATAGCTAACATTAGCCTGTTAGCTTGAACTTTTTGTTCTCATTGTTTATGTTGTCTTAACTACTGGGAATGGTTATCTCTCACAACACGTCGTTTTGGTACCTCAACATTCTAGCAACGAACATAACGAGCTGTCATACAATTTTGTATTTACACTGAAGCAGAAAAATAAACAGTGCGCAGTTAGACAATTACATGACGCTGCTTTACGCTGTCGAGCTCATTTGTCATCTTTTTGAGCCTCTCTCAAACTAACACACTCTTGACATGGTGCACTCCCTTCCGCCAGCGTAGGGTAGCCAACCAGACCCTTGACTGGTTAACATCCCTGCCTTCCTATATTCCTCTCTCTCTTTTGACATGGTGAAGTATTGATTGTTTGATAAAATTAAAACAGCCGATGACGGTTACTGGCGTGTGACAATACTCACAATTGTCGTGTAAAAGGCGCAAACGCTTCCGTTGAGCACAATGGAGAGCCACACTGGAAGACCAGTCACTGCGTACAGAGCAGGTCAATGAAGAGAATTAGAGCTATCACTGCCAACTCAATATCATTACACCAACGAAGATATTTTTTCCTTTCTTTCTTTTGTGTGTGTGTATGTGAGTGTGTGCAGTGTGTGTGTTGCAAGAGTAGTATACACGGTTTGCGATGGAACATTAAAAAGACGAAAATTAGATGTTGCCGCGTGTAAGGAATACAAAGTATGCACGCAAGAAATGACCTGCGTGCTTATTAAGGCGATGGAGGCGATTAAGCGCGATGTAGCGTTCGGGGGGGGGGGGGGACTTATTAGTTCTGGAAATGAAATCTCAGCCAGAGCCCTTTACTGGTCGCGAAACTCCGCCCTGAATTTTGTCGCTCATTGCTTTCCGTCACGTGATGAATTCGTTCGTGTTCATCACAGTAATCTTTTTAAAGATGCACATTTTCGTATTCTTGTGCGCTTGGAAACATGTACGAACCGCTTCGTTTAGTGTAACCTTTACATTCGACAAAGGTAACCGAAACATTAAAGCCACTGCACAGCAACATGTATATAAAGCTTATGCGGCAAAAAATGGGAAACTGATCACCTTTATAAGTTTATGCAATGAGAGCGCGGAACGTTGACTATGTCCTCGAGACATTTATCATATCAGGGCGTGAGCGTGACATTGCTTTTCATCAGCATATCCACTGAATTTGGGTTCCAACTAAGTCAATCAATCAAACAATCAATCATCAAGCCCGAATTATTTTCATTGTTCTTGTTTTTTACTTTCACGTGGAGAAAACTGTTAACAACGGTGTTGTCGACTTCTTTGTGGTTCTTACAGCCTTTAAAGTATACATTGTTGCTTTAAAAGCTCTCAGAATTTAAATCTTGGAAGTTTGGGTCACAATCTGGTTTATGTGCACTGTACGCGGAGATGGTAGAGAAAGCACTCACCCGACCCAAGTGCAAGTGACGGACCGTATAATACTACTCCCATGTAGAAACACTGTAATGTAAAAGAGAATTTCCGGTAAAATATATATGCAGACCCAAAGCATATGTTGGAATCTATGCAAAGCGAAGCTTAAGTAAAGCGATTAATGAAGTGCTTCACAGCTAGCAGCGATGCGTACAATTTGGCGGTGACAGGTGCATGCACAGAAAATTACGACACGTATAAAGTAACATTTAACGATTCTGTTCCTCTTGTGCCACAGTGAGATATACACGTCCTGGAAAATTGGCCAAGAACGGCCGCGCCCCTGTGATACATACTGAGTGGCTAAATCAAAGAAAATAAAGTCAATCAGAGAATTCTTTAAATATAACTCTCCATTCCATTAGCCGACCGGTGTGTTTTAGAGATGCATGATGGATCGACGTATGGCCGTAGTTGCTTTTCCATTATCAAGGGTAAACAGCGCGTAAGACGAGAACTAAGAAAGATCGACAACGCATGCGCTGTCACGTAGCGACACATGTGACGGCGCATGTGCTGCAGATCTTTCTTAGTCCGTCTTACGCGCTGTTTCCCCTTCCAGATGCTTCAGAGATGCCTGTGAGCGCGAATTATATGTTCAGGTTTTATGTAAGAGGTTATTCTTTTTGTTGGGCAGATCACATACGTGGTCAGTATTCGATATTTATATGAGCCACTTCATGGGTACCTTCATATACCGTCTGTATATATATATCCACAAATATATTCGGAAGGACAGCCGTTCCGGTCGGGAAAGTCCAGGAGGGCCAGAAAAGAAAGCTTCGCTTTAAAGAAATACAGTTCAAATCTAGCCACAAATTACCATTTGAACCACAGTGATGGCGGAAGTGAACTTTCGGATGAAGACAGAGTTGTACCGCTTCTCCAGGTACTGCACAAGAAAACGCAAGCATCGGTATAAGTATCCTGAATAAATTACACCCCACATCGCGTACGGCAAACGCCTTATTAACGTATACAACCGAAGCAAGTACACAAAATCTGCTGCTGCTCGGTTCTTATTTGTTTTTGTTTTTCATTCTATCGTCAAATGGTTACCTTTTGACGACTAACTTATAGTGATGACAGTACCAGGTACGGTCAGGTATCTAGATACACACCATATGTTACCTTATACCAGGTACCAAATGTCGCCCTTATCCTTGCAGTGCCGTCGTTTGGCACATCAACTGGAACGCTGCCAAACGTGTGCTGTGAAATATACCACTCGGCATAGCGAGTCCTCTTCGATTACTGCAAATGTGCTCATATAAATTCTCGCGCACGCGTACTTTTAGGCGCACATCAAAGAGCTCCAGGGGTAGAAATTATTTCGTAACCCCCCCCCCCCCCCCCCATTGGCGTCCCTCAAAGATTGCGTGTTGCTTTGGAACGTTACAATTCATAATCGAATTCAATAACAAAAATAGGTTGCGTGATGTGCAGTTTATTGGAGAATCGTGACGTGTCTATATGGTTATTCACTAAAAAATTTACATTCTTCAGAGAAATAAGGAGTTTGTAGGTCGCTATTTGTAGGTTTGTGTATCCTGCAGAAGATCTTGTTATCCTTTGAGACTGTGGTGAACAGAAGTTAAATATTCGTGTGACGAAGAGGGGGAAGTCAAATATGTTTGACTCATTAATACATTTTACATTAAGCAGCCTCACCAACCGACCTTACCTGGTTCACGCTGACCATGTCGATTTCGTAGAACACGGGCAGAAAGACGTGAGCTGCCAACAGGATGCCGATGACGACACCGATGAAGTTGACCATGTACTGGGAGCCGTTGATGAAACTTTCTGATGGCACGCCCAAAATGGCGATCGCCGACAAAAAACTTGCCATTATGGACATCGTCACCGGAAACACCTGCAAGAGAGTAGGAAGAATCATTGGCTTCGACCCCAAAATGGAGAGATACCGACCTCACAAGCTTTCGCAGCAAAGGCCTACAAATTTTCACTGTTGCAGTTCTTGCGGACAACAAACCCGCACGAGCGACTCTAGCATTGACAAGTGTTAAATGTTATCTTGTACAGCGAAGAGCATCAAATGACTGCATGTGCTCTGCTTTTCTATCTCTCTAACTCCTATTTGTCTTTTTATGTATGGCTCTCTACGTAATCTTCCAAAGCTACTCAGGAAAAAGACGGGGAAGGCGGGAGATAGAAATTCAAGACGATGAGCAAAACGAGAACAAGGTAAAAGCGGGAGCCAACGTTCTGACAAGTGGACTTGTCTTCTTCAAGGCCTTGAAGAAGACAAGTCCACTTGTCGAAAGTTTGGCTCCCGCTTTTATCTTGTTCTCGTTTGCTCAAAGCTACTCAGGGTATTTCTTACGCGCGACTAGCTAATTAATAAGCCAAGTTCAATATTAATTTTATGGCATAACTTTGATTGCATAGAAGCCGCAGAGCATGCTCAGAAACACCTGACGAAATTGTTTCTATGACGTTATCTTTTACATAGCTCTTTTGTCTGGATTTTGAAGAACGTACATTAAATACGAAAAAGAAAAATGAAGGCGACGTCAGTGCGTGCTTGCACGGCTAGTTTGCACTGCTCTGAACCATCACCTTAATTAGTGAAGTCCGCATGCGAATTGTGCGACCGCCTTTGAATGTTGTAGCGCGTAGTTTCGCGTTACTGTGTGAATTTTCTGGTTTCCATTTTTTTCCTCTTCTTCTTCTTTCTCCTTTTATTCCAATCACCCCTTTCCCCAGCACAGGGTAGCCAGCCGGTACTTACACTGGCTAACCTCCCTGTCTTTCCTCTCCTTTGTCTCCTCCTCCTCCTCCGCATGCCCGTTGTGAAAGAATCCGGCGAGTGTGTCTCGATCCGTTCTTAGCGCCAGCCTATCGCTTATCATTTTGAACCGCGGCGTATTTCCATGGTCAGAACGACGGTGCTGACGTGGATGTGTGGGTGCCAGTGCCGATCGCATCTTTTTACAATAGATATGCAGCCTTCGTTCATTGGAAACATGGTTGCGAGCGCTGTGAACCAGACGCGCAAGAGTGCATAAGCTCTCGTTTATAACTTTTTGGTCAAGAAGGTATGGCGCACTTGGTTGTAGTTGTCCGGGCTGTGCCTGTTCAACTTTTCTCATAGCTGGCTGGTTCACTTCAGAACTGTGATTTTGCGTCAGCGAAACACCAAGGGAGAAGGCATTGTTTTCGTCTGATTTTTCCTTAGCCTGAAGTTGTTCACTACAGTGCTGCTTGCAGCGAACAAGATATGCGCGTTGATTCGGGGTCAGTGGTGCCGTCTAGTGGTAGATCTCAGCGTCATGTGCGAGCGCAGATACAATGCAACCCTCATTTGGTTGCGAGCAAGAGGCCAATGACGAAGCCAACATTTGCGCTTTTCAGCCTCTCTTTATGTACATATGCATTTATGTAAAGGCCTATTCCAAGCTGCGCCGCCTCGATGTTCATATTAACCAGTGCATCATTAACTAACTACGCACAACGTAAGTGTTCTGTGCCAGTATTCACAGAAAGTTCTTACGCTGAAGCCGTTCTTAAGAGCACATGCCAGCCACTTGTAATGTTTCACGTATAACCGAAGGCAACTAGCCAATCGCAAATAGCACTTATGAACAAAAAGTTTTGTGAATTCGACCCCCGGGACTGAATTTGCGCAGAGAAGCTTTGTGGCCCCCGGGGACAAATTAACAAAGATTCTTCGTAAGTGTTATTCGCCATTGGCTGACAGCTTTCGCTAATAATGTGTTCAGCGTCAGGATTAGCAGAGACCTTTATCTTACAAAAAGTTGTAGCTTACAGTATTTTGTGAATACGGGTCCTCAGGCTGAATTCAACAAAGCTTTGCATTCGCACGTGCTCTTCGCCATTGCTTTCCCTAACAATATGTCCCCTAATATGTTCAGCATCAAGATTGGCTGGAAATTGCTTTTATGAACAAATCTTACGCAATGGCATTTTGTGACTACGGACCCTGGGCCCGTATTCACAAGAAGCTCTTACACTGCAGACTTATTCCTACAGGAAAATTCCAGCCAATCTTGATGCTAGACATATCATTAGCAAAGGCAGCCGGCCAGTGGTAAAGAGCACTTACGAACGAAAAGCCTTGTGAAACCTGCCGTGGTTTTTTTGCTCGAGGAATACGTGGTGCTCGTATTCACAAAGCGCTCCGTACACGTTGTTAATTTTCAAGAGGTATTCCCGGGCATCGGTGAAACACTTTGTACCTTATTTCTTTCTTCTATATTAAGTGTGGAAAAAAAAAAAAGAAATCGAAAGTTTGACCTCTAGTGGGCCGGCCATTCCAAAATCATAGGCATAGAAAGGAGCAACGACAACAACAACAAAGATAAGAAAATTTTAAAGCATTGCTAAAAGTCTATTATAACAAGATGGTGGCAGGACACTAACAGAGCAACCCTTTAAGGAAAAATTATTCGATTAATCAGATTTTCTGTTTTATTTTACATAAAAGTAAAACAGAAAATATGATTAATCGAATAATTAATCGAAGCCTTTGTGGTGCTTCACGTACAAACATTCCGAATAAAAACAACGCATGACACTTGTCGACAGTTGCCTTTGATATCACGCCACCGACACTGCGCTTGTGGGCTTAAGCATGCCTAATTGCGCCAACCGGCCGCGCAAGAAAATAAGTGACATCCTTTCTTCCTTTCTTTCTTTCTTTCTTTCTTTTCCACCTGTGGTGCTAGCTGAGTGACTCTGCTGAGCTTGAGGTTGCAGGTTTAATCCCGGCCGCGGCGGCCGTATTCCGACGGTGGCGGTGCAGTTTTTCGTATAAGATCTTACTGTCATTTACACCTTTCGTTTAGTTATTTACATATACTTTTACAGGCTTTGTGCCTCATTCTGCGAACATGGTGGAATATCGAAACAGATGCGCGAGCGCCGTGCGCAGTGTACTGTGCTGTAGCGGATGCTTTTTCTGAGCCTGATCATCGCGCTCACTGTACACCGCGGCTTGAGCCAAGCTTGTTGCATTGGCTGGAATGGCAGAGCTGCTGGCTGAAATTAAACACCTCGGTAAGGATAATTGAACGTCGCTGTTTGAACGCATGGTGCGTACTACATACCAGATAGCATTTCGTGTCTCGGAAGTAGTGAGTGCAGCTGTTCCGTGAACACAGTTATAGGCGGGATAGAAAAGCGTTCTCTGTATTTGGCAGGCTGATTTGTTTTGTTCTGCTTGATCGAGCATCGGACGCAGCTGCTCGTTGAAATTCCAGGAATGCTGCCCAAGGGAAGTTCTTCGTTTATTCGTACGTCATGGTAGACGTCGTTTGCGATAGAAGCGTTTGGATAGTTATCGTTATAATACGGGCTAGTTAGGATCTCATCAGCCCAAATCTTTCGCATACGGACGAGTACAATAGAAAGCATATGAACACGTCTTGTGTGTGTGTGTGTGTGTGTGTGTGTTGTGTGTGTGTTGTGTGTGTGTGTGTGTGTGTGTGTGTGTGTGTGTGTGTGTGTGTGTGTGTGTGTGTGTGTGTGTGTGTGTGTGTGTGTGTGTGTGTTGTGTGTGTGTGTGTGTGTGTGTGTGTGTGTGTGTGTGTGTGTGTGTGTGTGTGTGTGTGTGTGTGTGTGTGTGTGTGTGTGTTCGACATGCCGCCGGTATAATTGTAGTTGAACTTCCTTTGAGTTAATGAAAGTTTGAGTTAATGGAACTCTAGGGGATTGGCCAAAAACCGGGCTCATCAGTATAAGAACAAAAAAAACATAAAAAAATCATGCGAAAGTTGACGATAGGTCTGTCAAAAGAACGAGATTTCAGATGATTTATGAAAACGAAAGAAAAAAAAAAGATCGACCGAAGTTCGGTAGACAGAAATGGAAACCTAAGGTCGGAATGCAGAGTTGGAATCACATTGATCAGACTAGAACACCCTGCAGCGCAAAACTTGCCTGGATGGCACCGGTGCTCGAGTCTACAGCTAAGCGTTCTCGCCGTCTCGTAGGCCGCCGACGATTGTTTTATATATTCCTGCCGCGGCAGTGACTGTGGCACTCGGCCACTGAGCACGAGGTCGCAGGTTTGATTCCTAGCCACGGTGGCCATGTTTAGATGGGATCGAGATGCAAGGACTTTCGCGTACTTAGATTTGGAGGCATGTAATAGGAGAACGAGCAGTCAAAATTAATGCGTCCGTCTTGGGCTCAGTGTTCTTTTTTTTTTACGCTAAACCCGATGAATTAGTTAATACATGCTTCGCTAACTACATCAACAAGAATATAGGGCAATGTGCAGTCCTGAATTATTGCTCTTGTTGCTCCGCCGTAGCCCTTTAATAAATGTGTATACAAATTCGCTCAATCTACGCCCATTGGTAAGTAACTTACAAAAGCTCAGAAATTGCGTTCGAGAATGCCTTGCGACAGAGAATGTAGTTATATTGTAGGTCGCTGTTACTGCAGTCGAGTGAACGTAAAAGCATAGCCTCATTTAATAGTGTTCGTAGAGAAGGACACGTTCCCCTAACGCAATGAAAAGAAACCCTTGTCCTAGAATCAGTGCTGTATAATGGCCTTTGAAGGGGATAGGAGTAGCAAACAGAGCACTGCAATATTCGAACCGTATAGCGGGCGACGCTGATTTTGTGCGGTGTTACGTAAGCTAACGGCAATAAGAGGCTTGCCTTAATGCATATAAATCGCAGTGTCTTGTTCTCCGGGCGTTGTCTAGAAAGAGGGATTCTACTGGCTATTATACTTAAAAGCAAATTATTTGTAAACTAGTTTATTTTTTGCTACGTCTACTGATGGGCTCAATCGATACACCATAACGCGAAAGAGAATAAAGGCTAGTTGACTGCTGACTGCAATATAACCGGCTCATCTTTGTTTTCTTGTGATACAGGGTGTCTCCGAAACCAACACCAAGACTATGAGGGACAAGGTATTGAAGGACTCCATATATCATTTTTCTCATTTATTTCTCATTTCTCATTTATCATATATATTTTTTCCACGCGGTTTTCTTTAATGAGCACTTAAAACTCACTACAAAAGCGTTTTCATATGCCGCCCTCACTATAATGCAGCCGCCGCCACCGGTAATCTAAACCGCGAAATCGTGCTCGTTAGGTGAACGTCACAACCACTGAGCCTTCGTGGTATAGGCACACGTACTCCGGGCAAAAGTTCTTACGAACGTCTGCGGGCACCGCCCCCTGTGGGTGAATGCGCAATATTTCTCGTTCGTAAGTGGTCAGCCCCTATTATCAACTATTGGCCGGTCGCCTTCGCAAGTACTTTGCCCAGCATCAGTATTTGCTGAAACTTTATTTTACGAATAATTCTTGTGTAATAGCTATAGCTTTTCGTGAATACGGATCCTGTTCTTGTTTTTTCAGCTGAGACTTAACTGTATAAAAATTAAGAGGAAAAGAGATAATGAAAGGCAGGGAGGTTAACCAAGGCCTGACCGGTTGGCTGCCCTATACGTGGAGAGATGGAAAAGAAAGATAAGAAGGAAACCAAAACAATGAGAGTCATTGTGCACGCACGCGCAGATGAATCTTCACTCGCGTATAGTCACAAGTGCTCGTCTAGTCTGGTTCTCTTCAAGAAGGGCGTTAGTGCTTTCGTGACGTGTGCGTAATGTAGAGGTCTGTGGCCAAGGCCCGAGGACCTTTGCTTGAGAGAACGGTCTGTCGTCTAACCGGCCGAGATTTGTGCGCAAAGCATACCGTTGGGCGTGCCGTTTTAAAAGAACACCTCTTCATAGTGGCAGTATGAATGCTGTTCTCTTCTTTCCACAATGCACGTGCCTTCCTTCCCCCATATTTTGGGCTGCGGAGGCCGGGGAGGCACTGTCGAGGAAGTCTATAGAGAATCCTTGGGAAGCTACTTTGCTACGTCCACAGACAGTGTTCCCTCTATCCCGCCTCCCTTTCCCTTCCCCCAGTGTAGGGTAGCAAACCGGACGCTCGTCTGGCTGACCTCCCTGCCTTTCCTTTCTTTGTTATATCTCTCTTCATTCGTATTAGCGGAGCTAGCACCGTTTCACAGATGTGAAAACCTCCGAAATGTACAAGTACGGCCGTTGAATCCGCACAGTAGAGACCACAGAACGGAAATGCGTGCTACATCCAAGGTCGGTAATAAATTGGCTTCCGTTACGCGAGCCAGTTCATGCCAAATCGGCTTGATGCTTCATTCACTTCATTGTTGGTGTCATTAATCTCGCAGCCCATGTGATTATGGCAACGTGAAGACATCGTGATATACATCGCGCCCCTTAACGATAGAATTATTCTGCTTTTATTACCACCTTCGCCATTAGTAGCTAATTGCCCCTCGTATTCTGTCTGGTTGATGTCATTCGCGGCTCTGTGCTGTCATCCTCAGGCTAGTAGGGACGCGCGTTGTTAGTCATAATGACGGAATTATGCTGCGAAGGTAACAAGGCGTAACGCTGGACTCCATTTGTTATGACGGTGACTTTCTTGCTGGTCGAAGTGCGCGTTTCCCGTCACCGTCCACTGAACATGAGCATTTGCCCGACAATATCCTTGCTTCAGGCCGGACTCACTCCTGCTGCTGAAGATGTCGCAGCAGCTTGGAGGCCACTGAAATACATTGTCTTGCCCATTTGTGTACGTTTGTATATGTTCACGACATGCACGCGTGAACCACAGCTCAAGGCAGATTGACGAATTCGCTTGTCATGCTCGTCACACCAGGCCTCTGAGACACTCACCGAGCTTTACCGACGCTTCTTGGTACTCTTTGTAGATGTTTTTCAGAGCGAAGCTGCTAAGGGCTAGCTGCCCCAGGATCCCGTGCCCGAGTGTAGACAAAAAATTAACTCCCCATACGTGGGCCGATCCCGAAGATAGTGCAATGCTGGTCCGACTCTCGGCGTAGGTGAAGCAGGCGTTAAGCACTCCCCATACGTGGACTGATCCTGAAGATAGTGCAACGCCGGGCCGACCCGCGGCGGAGGTCCAGTTCGCCATTAAGGGGTCCACATACACAGCTTCGCGGGTCATCCTTCTTCACAGAGTGGAATGGCATTGACTTTATTATGCTTCTAATATAAGCCAAACTCAGCCTTTACGAAAGAATGCTAGCGTCGTTAAGTTCGCAAACGTTCATCATTCTCTAAGCAAAATGGGTGACAATACAAATGCCACTCTTCCAGTAACCTACGCAAAAAAAAAAAAAAATTATACAGCTGTTACGATTCCTTGAATTCTGTGCGACCGGCTCATGTTGATAAGCCATCTGTTTACACACACTCATTTAAGTTTTGCCGTCTTCCAGTCTCATTCTTCGTTCTATTTCTCCTCTCTCCGAGTGCACGATAGCTCCGGTATAAGCCTTCTTTCTTTTCCTCGCCCTCCTTTTGATTTTCCATAAATGGGCAGGCATTCGTTAACTTAGATAAGGCATCGCACCAAACGCACCACCTGAAAGAAAATACTGCCAAGATATGAATGAAAAGTTTTCTTTCTGAAGTTAGGACGGCACGTTTCTTTCTTTGCTGATCATAAACAACAAAAGGCGCATGCTTTTCGAAGTTTCCGAAGTTCTATTTTATATTGAGACGTACAGAGCGAGGCGGTAAACGTGCAGAACTTCGCGAAAGAGATAGGGCGCACTTGGTGTTAATACTCGGTGCATTGCTTGTTGAGTTGAGCTGCTGTTGCTAGTTCACATCAGACTGGTGACCTTGCGTCAACAAAACTGATCCAATATGTCTTTTTTTGCTAGCAAGCATTTCCCATGATGTTGAACATCAAAAGCGGTATTCTTATTGGTTAAACGAACTTAGGTAACATTTTTGCGCAAGCAAACAATGACAAAAGGGAGACGTAGACACCACGTCCATCTGCTTGCGCAAAAATATTAACCAAGTTCACGTACCAACATACTCAACACGCCGCACTGCTACGGGTTAACCAAAGCATCTATATGTTGGCTCCGCCGTTGACATCATAATTTAACCAAGGCCGGATAAAGGCGTGCGGGGAGACGACATGGCTTTTGTCATATGTTACTTGATCCTAACGACTTTTTCTTCAATGCTGCTTTCAGCATTGACGTGCTATATAATGAGGTGATCATTTTCAGTTTTCCGGAATTTTTTAAAAGTCGCCTATGGCAGATAGTATAATTTTTGCCCATGAGCTGGATTATTCGAAGACGTGGACGTTACTAGCATGAGAAATCGAAACACATATTCAAATCATCATCATCATCATCATCATCATCAGAAGCAGCAGCAGCAGCAGCAGCAGCCTGTTTTATGTCCACTGCAGGACGAAGGCCTCTCCCTGCGATCTTTAATTACACCTGTCCTGTGCCAACCGATTCCAACTAGCGCCCGCGAATTTCCTAATTTCAGTCTCCTGCTGTCCTCGACTGCGTTTCCCTTCTCTTGGTATCCATTCTGTAACCCTAATGGTCCAACGGTTATCTAACCGGCGCATTACATGACCTGCCCAGCTCCATTTTTTTCTCTTGATGTCAATTAGAATATCGTTTATACCCGTTTGCTCTCCGATCCAAACCGCTCTCTTTCTGTCTCTTAAAGTTATGCCTAGCAATCTTCGTTCCATCGCTCTTTGCGCGGTCCTTAACTTGTTCTCAAGCTTCTTTGTCAGTATCAAAGTCTCTGCCCCATATGTCAGCACTGGTAAAATGCAGTGATTGTACACCTTCCTTTTCAATGATAATGGTAAGCTTCCAGTCAGGAGCCGGCAATGTCTGCCGTATGCGATCCAACCCATTTTTATTCTTCGGTGAATTTCCTTCTTATGATCATGGTTCCCTGTGATTAACTGACCTAGGTAAACGTACACCTTCATAGACTCTAGAGGCAGAGTGGTGATCCTTAACTCTAGTTCGTTTGCCCGGCTATTTATCATTATCTTTGTCTTCTGCATGTTAATCTTCAATCCCACTCTTACTCTCTCTCTCTGTTAAGGTCCTCAATCCTTTGTTGTAGCTCGTCTGCATTGTTGCTGAACGGAACAATGTCATCGGCAAACCTAAGGTTGCTGAGATATTCACTGTCGATCTTTACTCCTAAGCATTCCCAGTTTAATAGCTTGAATACTTCTTCTAAGCACGCAGTGAATAGCATTGGAGAGAATGTGTCCCCCTGTCCGACCCCTTTCTTTATAGGTATCTTCCTGCTTTTCTTGTGTAGAATTAAGGTAGCTGTAGAACCTCTGTAGATATTTTACAAGGTATTTACGTAAGCGTTCTGTACTCCTTGATTACGTAACCCCGCATTGACCGTTGGCATGTCTACTCGATCAAATGCCTTTTCGTAATCTATGAAAGCCATATAGAGAGACTTATTATACTCTGCGGATTTCTCGATTACCTGATAAATGACATGGACGTGATCCATTGTAGACAGTGGTGTAGCCAGAAATTTCGTTCGGTGGGGGGCGGGGGGGGGGGGGGGGGGCTCACTTTGCAGCTCGGCCTCCTCCTTAAGAGGATGCTTTAGCTCGGGTATTCGTATCTAAATACATGTAGAAGGAGAATTCGTTTTTCTCGGCAACCACTGCGCCAAATTTGACGAGGTTTCTTGCAATTATAAGAAAAAGTTAAATTCTAATGATTTTTCGTTTTGGATTTTTTTATTTAGACAGTCACGTCTTTATTAAAAATTGGCATAAATCGCAAATTTTCAGAAAGCTAAACTATGAAGTTTAAAACTGTAACTCAATAACGAAAAATGATATCAAAATTCTGTGAATTGCATCTAATAGTATATCTATAGCGGACAAAATTCTTTTGTTATACCTTATTCTAAAAAAATTAATATTACGAAAATACGATTTTTGCAGAATCCTTGTACACAACGTAACAAATTCACGTAAAATACCAAATGACGTATCAAATTTGTCCGCTTTGAGTGTTTTAACAGATGCCGTTTACAGAAACGCAATATCTGTTTTTGATGCCGAGCAATTAATTTGTAAACATCGTGCTTCAACTTTTTTTCGAAATTTCAAATTTATCAAAATATTTTAAACAAAATTCAGACCCTAAATCGCAATTCCGTTTCCAACAGACACTAGAATTTAACTTTCTCTCTCAAGTGCAACAAATTTCATTAAAAGCGATCCAGGTGTTATCTCAGAAAAGCGTTTCTGCGTTTTACATATATTTGAATAGACCGCGTCGGAACAGAGCCCGAGCTAAAGCTTCCTCTTAAACAATTTGTCGAGGGATCAAATACATGAATTCATGGATCAAATACATGCTCCATTGTCATTGCCAAAGATGCTGATATATTTTTGAGATATTTGTTTGTCTATTTATTAAGTAAAGAAAATATCACATGAACTTTAGAGCCATATTAGTTCGAAACCAGCAAAGAAGTGCATGCCGCTGATATGAAAAATGTAAAGGCCATGAAATGAACAAGTTGAGGACAAAAATGGTAATGAAACTTTGTCATTCAAGAACCTTGTTTACATTCTTGTACATATGCAACGGCCAATGAAATATCTCAATAACGCTGTCCTTTGCTACAATATATTACGCAGGAGCAGGTGTTACCGGTCGTGTATCGTAATTGCACCGAAATTATAGTCGCAACAGAGAGCACGTACAAAAACCAGAAGTTTTGCAAAATAAACGAGGGCCAGTCAAATGAAAGTGAGCCAATGCGAACATATGACAAACGGGGTACTTTATTTAAGATTAGTCTGCATGAACAATTAGACATTTGTCCTATTGACTAACGAGTCGCGTGATTCCCGTCTCATAAAACTCCATGGGTTGCCGCTTCAAAAAGTCTGCAACTGATTCTTGCACGTCATCGTCCGACACGAATCTGGTTCCCTTGAGCTGTTTTTTCAGTTGCCCCAAAATGTGGAAGTGGCAAGGCGACAGGTCTGAGCTGTATGGCGGATGTTGAAGCGTTTCCCACTTGAACTTTGCCAGTTTTGTATTAACCACATCAGCGACGTGGGGAACAAGATGACCCCATTCGTCTATTTTCCACGTCGTTTGTTCTTGATTGCAACACGCAACCGATCCAGTGTTTCACAATATCGGAAACAATTGATACTCTTTAAATATTTGGCAAATTCTATCAGTAATGGCCCCTGACGATCTAAAAAAGTCAACAACACCTTTCCGGCGGAAATGACGGCCTTTGCTTTCTTTGGGGGTGGTGAACTCGAATGTTTCCACTGTAAGCTTTGCCTTCGTGTTTCAGGTTCGTAGTAGTGGCACCATGGTTTGTCCCCGATCAATATTGCAGACAAGAAGTCGTCATCCTCATTGTCATAACAGGTGAGATGAGTAAAAGCAGTGCTAAAATTCTCCGTCTTCTGGCGGGGGTTCAACATACCGGGCATCCTTTGCGCACACAAGAACCGATAACCGAACTGTTCATGAATTATGGTGGGAACAAAAGCGTGGCTGATGTTCGCACGCTCTGCCAGTTCATCAATGCTTATCCTCCGTTCTTGTCTAATCAGCTCATCAACCTTTGCAATTCTATTGGGGGTGATGGCACGGTGACTATGGCCCGGTCTTGGATCATCTTTGCAACTTTCACGTCCTTCTTTGAACCGTTCGCTCCAACGCTTCACAGTGGCCAATGAAATCCGATGTTCAACGTACACGGCAGCCACACGGAAACTAATTTATTTTTACGAAATACCTTCAGCAGTCAAAAACCTCACAACACCACGCTGCTCAACTTCTGGAGCGTCCATTGCGTCACGCAACCATGTTCAATCCAGTGTATGAGAGTATTAAAGAACATTTATCCTCACACCTGCATGTCACTTTTGTAAATGGGAGATGCTTGTGTGCTACGCGCATGCCTCGCAGATAATGAACCGAACCATTATTGCGCGGGGTCGGTTGGCTCACTTTCATTTGACTCGCCCTCGTACATTAGAAATGTGAAGATATAATGGAATATACAAATGCGAAGATACAGCTTGATAAAGGGCAACAAAGTGTCACTGGAAACAAAGCTCATGCACGTATACACAAAACCTCGCAACAAGATATTTAAATATACATATAAGTGTCCAATAAATCTACGCATCTAAGAAAAAGTCACTGTTATAATGTGTCAAACAAGGCTAATAAACATGTTGCGCAATCACAGATTCACAGATCACAGAATCCCAAGGCCCGCCCAGCCTCCTTCCACTTCCCCCGACGTATGGCGCGCGCCGGAAGGCGGCGTGCCTGCTCCCCGCTTTTCTCCTCGCACATACACCATGCGCTTTCCCTCGCACATACACCATGCGGCGCGCGGTCACGGTGTTATAACCCTTGGACTTTATACGAAACACAAGGGCGACGGCGATGGCAGGAATGCGCTTGGAGTGTCCATATAATTGCTTTCGCAATAATATCATAAGAGTATCCGGCAACGCAAGCGTCCCGTGGCCCATTACTTTCCGTAAAAGAAGTAACAAAATCGAACTTTTACCATGCAGAAATTTGCTGCGTCGCAACAATGTATCTTTTTCTTCCTTATGAGAGGCGGGGCCACCGAAATGAACAAACGCAAAGGAAAGCATGTTGGCCACAATCGAATGCCTACTTTGGGCACCTAATGTGGCTACCGAAAGAATATCGAAGAAAACGTGAGACGCTTGGCCCACAAAGATCCGTACGCATGCTGCTCTGTATCCTACACCGGCGAGACACAATATTCCGGAGAGTTTGTGCTCAGGCATGGAGGAAGGAAACTGAGGAGAGGCCCTACCCACTCCGCGCGCTAGGAGAAAAGTGTGGAGGAAATGACGTAGTAGGTTCTCCTTTGTCTTGCTGTTTTTTTTATTTCTTTGCTGTAGTGGCCCCGCCTTTCGGGCCACAATGCCGGCTTTGTTGTTGTTCAGTGCGCTCACACGTCTTGCTCCGTAGGTTTCGTACCGTGGCAAAGGCGCCGTGCGGGCAGGTTTGCGTTGGTCTCCGTGTTTTGTTGCGCTGCGTTTTCTGGGCCGTGCCCTACCGGATGTTGCTGTGGCCAGGTGGGACAGGAAGAACTAAAGTTCGTGAAATGAACGCGCATGCAACGCTGTACGCAATGTACAGCGCCACAGCAATGGCAACGGACGAAGGAATATCCGCGGGAAATTTTGCCCTCTTTGGCGGAATCATTCTGACGCGCCAATGATTGTTTAGTATTGCTGCGGAGAGCGCTCGTCCGAGAAGCACGGTTGCGCGCAGCGCGGCGTGGTTTCGCGAGAAACGTAAACAAGAGAGGAGAGCTGGCCCGATAGGCGGAGCAACGCCATGAGCAACGCCAACTTCCGGCTTCACCTTAGCTTCACAAAGAGTGACGTCAGGGCCTCTCCTTAGTTTCGTTCTTCCGTGTGCTCAGGCGAACGCGTTGCAATCCGTTGAGTCCCCACAGTGAAGGCGGCGAGCGGCGAGCGACCATTGTTTCTTTTTCTAGTCTGCTAGCCAGAAAGCGACCAAAACTCTCGAAGGCGAAAATCCACTCGGCCAGCGAAAACCGAACACGCACCGAATTGCGCCGCGCGGTGGTCGGTGCAACACGAGAAAAACACATGCGCTCTCGCTTGCTCTGGCAGCCCGCGGGTAGGGTAGCGAGAACAAAAAAAAAAAAAAAGAAGAAGAAAGAAGAGGCTCAATGTGTCCTTGCAAATAAAAGTCCAATGTTGAAAAAAATAAATAAGAACATAGTTACCTTGGCTGGCTTTGGTATCTTGACATGGATGCTTTGGCGTAGGTGAAAAAAAAATGTTGATTTTTTTATATGACATGACGGCACAAATGAACCACCACAACGTTTCGTCTCATCGGACTTCGCTGCGTGCTTTGTCAACTTGTCTGATAGTGTGTTGATTTAGCTTGTGTTGTTGTATGTTCCGATGTAAGATTTTAGGAAAGTCAATGAACCTTTGGTGCCAAATGTTTATAACAACATTAAACCCAGAAAGTTCCGCAATTGAAAATCTAAAGCCCAACTTTGGAAATGTCACTGCACCTTTCACATCAAAAGTTTATAAGAACTTTATACCCATGAAGTTTCAGAATTGACATCCATGCGCTCCGTAGACTCCGCGGCCTCCGCGATATGCCGCGACGAGCCCGCTCACCATCAAAACGCCCTTTGTGCTCGGAGGGGGCTCCTTGTATTATGCCACACAAGGTGCATGGATGTTGCCGCGAAATCCAGCCCGAGCTCGCAATGTTCGCGGTGAAATGTCTTTTTCAGCGTGAAAAAGACATTCTAGACAAAATCCAGAATGATTTCCGGCGCCGGGGGTTGCTTTGGTCGGCGGTGCGTGGACAGCACGAAAAAATTTCGTGGGGGGGCTGAAGCCCCATAAGCCCCCCCCCCTCCCCTGGCTACGCCCCTGATTGTAGAGTATCCCTTCCTGAAACCAGCCTGTTCCCTTGGTTGACTAAAGTCCAGTGTTGCCCTTATTCTACTGGAGATCATTTTGGTAAATATTTAAATAATATTGGGAGTAAGCTAATGGGCCTATTATTTTCCAATTCTTTAATGTCTCCCTTCTTGTGGATCAGTATAATGTTTGCATTCTTCCAGTTATTGGCACCCTTGATGTCGATGGACACTTTGTATAGAGAGCCGTCAGTTTTTCTAGTATTATGTCTCCTCCATCTTTGATTAAATCGACTGTTATTCCATCTTCTCCTGCCGCTCTTCGTCGTTTCATGTCTGGCAGGGCCCTTCTCACCTCATCGCTAGTTATAGGAGTTTCTGCATCCTGTTCATTACTGTTTCCAATTGTGGTATTCTGACTCAAAACTTATTAACTAACTAATTAACAGAACGTCACTAAATCATTCCTTAGTTAATTAGTTTGCGGTACGCATTGCAATTTAAAAATTGTGGCCGTTGGAATGAATCTCCAGGATGGCATACCAGCTTCGAGATATTATTTACCGGAAGTGCGGCACGAAATATATGGAGGTTCCAGTTACTCTTTTGTTCGAATGCCTAAAATAGCATTGTGTTAAAAAAAGTACGTGGAACAACAGTGCATTTTTGCGGTAAGTTTGATGGCGCTTATCTCAAACTCATGTAATTTCGGAAATTCGTTCCAAGTGGATACCGCCTAGCAAACTCACCGGCTACATTTCATAAATTGCGATGTGTGCCGTAAAGTAATTAATTGAGACGTTAATTTGTGAATTTTCGTTAATTTGGTAAATATGTGTTTTGAGTTCTCGTGCAGGTAATGTCCGCCTCCCTGAATAATCCAGCTCAAGGACCAGAGTTAGCTTATCTGCAACAGGTAATTTTTAAAAATTCCGGAAAGCTTAAAGATGATCCCCCCATATATGCGCGCTGCATCAGTTGATGGCCGCCGTCCTCTGTCCGATCTCAGCGTTATACGACTCCCCCCCCCCCCCCCCCCTCGAGCGCAGCTATAGGTCATTTCATCACGGCGTAAGATATATATATATATATATATATATAAGCTTTTGGTGAGGAAACTGGAGAGGCGCGATCGACCTGATAAAGTAACAGCGGCGCGTGTCCACCCGTCCTGTGACGGCAGCGGATATCTATCGGCTGGACGACGCAACTTCAGTTAGAACTCGGGCGCAAGTGGGCAACGAACGCCCGGATAACACGAGCAGCCAGAGAACAGTGTCTGCATGCGGCGTCACGTCGCCGTATCTGCGCTGTCGAAGCGATGACTCAATCATTTCGGAGTTTCCCGCGAAGCACCGGTTGCTATACTGGCGGGAGATGAAACCTTTCCTGTCTTGAAGTTGCGTCGTACCGCCGACAGGTCGCCGCTGCCGTCAGTGGACCGACGAGCACGCTACGTTACCTTTCCTGACCGATCGCGCCTCCCATGGCGAGCCGAGAAGTGCCCCCACCTAAAGAGTATACATCTTACGCCATGCCCTTCATCGTGGCACACACGTGCTATGCCAATGACAAAGCTAACGTTCGCACTTCTCAGTCTCTCTGTGTTTGCATATGCATTCATGTGAACACCTCCTAACCCCCTAGCCCGCGGTGTATTACTTATGATGCACGTAGAGCAATGTTAACCTAGGCAGGATCATAAAGAAAGAAAATCTCACAAATTTGCTCGAAATATATTTCCCTCTATCTATAGCAGTAAAATACATAGTTACCCTAACTCCCGACATAATTTCTGAGTTCATTCTTTTCTTAAAATATGTATGGTGGCAGCTCATCCTACAACACACAATAAATCCGTGAATAAATGGGTAGTTTTGACAATTTCCGCACTTGAAAGCGGCACGCGAAAAATACCAAGGACTGTGTTAGCTCTTCATCAGTGTATTGTCTCCCCTCAAGTTCATATTCACCGGTGCATCATTAGCTAACTTCGCCACGACGCAAGTGTTCTGGGTCCGCACGCACAGATATGTTCCTGTGTTAGCTGTTCTTATACGAACACGCATTACCGAAGGCGGCCACCTAAAGAGAAAGAGCAGTCACCACCGAAATGCTTTGCGAATTCAACCCCTCATTCGGCTTCCACGCGTCGTTCGCAATGAGTTGAGGAGTCCCGGAAACTCCAAAGCTAATCTGTTGTTGTACCCCACTTCGTCCGAGGCTTCATCACGGCGAAGTGCATGCGCATTCCTGCATTCCTAGGAATTGCCCTATCCGCATGCGAAATGGTGTGAGGCGCCCTGCCAGCGCCCAGAGCCTCAACGCAACTTTCTTCAACGGCTGAAAAGAAGCAATCCGACGCGGGTGACGTCGCCATTACTTATTACTTCATTTAGTACTAATTTACTATTTTTGAAAATTATTTTTAATACTTGATAAAGTTATTCGGTGCACCTTCGCCGACTCCAAGAGTTCGTCTTTTGTCTCCCAATGTTGCAACATCGTAGACGAACTTTGGCTGTGAGCGGCACTATTAAAGTACAGACACTGTGGCTGGCCCGGTCCTTCGGCTACTATCTTTCAAACGTATGGGGGCAACGCGATGCTGTCGTTCGTGCTTTGTTGTATGACTTAGCATCGGGCATCCTCCGCATTAAGGTATCGTGCGGGCGAACATTTCTAGGTGCCTGTACGGTGCCTAGAAATGCGGCACCGGTCAGGTACAATTTGCTCCCGGTGGGAGTCAGACCCACAACCTTCGCATTACGCCTGCATAATTGCTTTTAGGACTCATTTCACCCAATCCTTTATGTTATCATTTTTACACTTAATTTAAAATGACAAATAACTTCCCTTATTATTTCCATGCCCTCATTATCTGTTGGCTTCATATGTTTGTGACCACGGAAGTTGTAGCTAATCAAGACCAGGGCCCTCGTTTCCTTTTCTTTCGTTTCATTACACTCGGGTAGACGTTTACGAAAAAAAAAACTACAGCCCACAGGAAATAGATGTAAATCTGGCTATGGGTATATTGCGCTTTAAATTTGATTACATATTTTAAGCATTTCGGTGTATTCCACACTCGCTGTCAGCAAGCAGTTCGATTCGCCCTTAATGAATATGCACGCTGTTGAAAAGTTGAGTGGCAGCAAGAACACAGTCAGTACGCAACAAAGGGGAAGAAAGATATAGTCAAGACGGGCGAGGGTTAGATATAACAGCACAACATTGCTATTAATCACAGAGATATCCGGACTGTTTCAAAGACAGGCCCTCCGTTTTCACTCCAACCTACTTTTCGTGATAGGAAGTCCGTGCTCAAAATCTGTTTCGCACAGTGCATGCGTAGGAGATTTCGTTTCTCTCGGGACACTAAATAAATATAAAGCATTTTTTTAAATATGCGCGAAAACCATGGTCTGCCGGCCCTAAGAGTGTCCCGAGCAATGAAGATGTCGAAAAAATCCTGCATGTAGGGTAATCGCCCTACCGTGAGCCTCACTGGAAAGCGCTTACGTAACCTGCCCCCGAAATTATGCGTACATCGCGAGTACGCTGCACTATAATTGCGGCTGTGTGTCGACACTCGGCGCGCAAGGTTGCCGCATACGCAATCGTAGCAAGTGTGAGGAGGTGAAATAGCAGGCGCCGCGGCCCCGCAGACAGCGTCCGCATTGTGCAGACAAGCGGAGGACGTTGCACTGAACTTCCATGGACACGGTGCGACCTATACACGCAGTTCATGCATTGTGCACGAGAAGCGTGTTTTGTACGAGGCTCGCTATTTCGTTTCTTCTTTCTTTCTTCTTTTGTATCCTCTTGTTTATAAAGATGTCAACGAATAACTTTTATAGCATTAATTGTTTCAGGGTATCTGGCCTGTATGGAGTCAACTTGTATGACAATACTTTGTGTGACCTGTATTGTGTGTGTTCCGCTTAATTCTTTGAGATTTTGTCATCTTCCTCGTGCTCTCCTCTTCTCCCCTTTTTGCTATCTTCCACTTCTATGTTTGCGTGTCCACCTTTTCTATAAAACTAGGCAGCGTTGTGTCCCTTCCGGTGGCAGTTGCCAGCCTGCTCTTCACATTCCCTTTCCTGTATAGTGTACATATGTTCTCAAAACACATAATAATAATAATAATAATAATAATAATAATAATAATAATAATAATAATAATAATAATAATAATAATAATAATAATAATAATAATAATAATAATAATAATAATCTGCAAAAGGAATAACCTATGCATTTGTGTCAGAGCGGGCCATGCGTCGAGAAGGCGCAGCTGAACCTTCATCATGACAATTCACGCTCTAGTTTGAATGTTCTCTGCGGTTTACCAGAAGTGCCAGCCAAGTGTGCTTCCAACGAGTGCCCTTTAAGAAACAAGGGGGGCGCTGCAGGCAACACCTTTTGCGGAAGTAGCAGCGTGTCCCGCACGCGACCTTATATTCCATAGTTCTGGTAATCCCCGGATAAATTACTTTCACTCTCCTTGGTGACAAAGCGAACGTACTTCTTCCTAATTTATGAGAGCACTCCGAAATGTGGTTAATTGTGCATAGGACAGCCAGTTACTCCAGCAAAAAGTGTTGCAGTGTAACGAGAACTAAGAATACACGTCACCAAAAGGGCCGCATTCCCAAACGATTGCTCCAGGGGTATGTTCTCTGTGACGCAACGCCTAGTAAGGTATCGCAATGTATCCATTGATTCAAAATATTCGAGAACTGAGCAACGTGTTACAGTTCGTTTCGTCACATCCGCTTCCTCTATTTTAGCCAATCAATTCGCTTTGAGTATGATGTCCCCATGGACGATTGATTGAAAATACAGGCTCAGGTAAAATGACCGTGGGGTCACGTAAGAGAGAACAGAGAGAGAGAGAGAGAAACAGCTAGAAGAGAGGATCGAGAGGCGGGGATGTTAAACAGACGTACGCCCGGTTTGCTACTCTGCGCTGGGGGAAGGAAGTATAGGAGTGGAAAGAGAGAGAGAGAGCTCAGTTTCGCCCACAGTTGAAGGAGCGCGCGAGATGGTCTTGGCAACCGTTTGTAGACCGAGAGAAAGAGAGCCGCGTATTATGGCATTTGGCCGAAATCATGCGACTTGAACACTCGCGAAGTGAACTTCGTGGGGCTTCAATTTGGCAGAAATACAGGTGCCCTAAGAGGGACGGGCGACCTTAACACGTCGATGTTTCTTTTGAGAATTACGATGTTTTCAATGATCATCTGAAAAATTCTGGATGACATTTGAAAACGTTACAATATGACATATATCTGAACATCAGACAAATGAATATCAGTAGTGACCGCTTGACGAAAAAGATAAATAGTCCATAGTTCCCATGCAATCATTATCACCGAATTGTACCACTGTTGTACCATCCCATTAAATATACTAAGACTTCTTGACCTCTTGACCTAATGTTCTTCAAATATTGCAGATATAAAAAAAACCCCGCGTCCTCAGATCATGGGCTTTTCGTTTATAAGTATATTCAAAATTATATTATGTTGCGCCTCGCACATGCATGTAATCGTTTGTGCTCCTATATTTCGACAGCTACTGAAGTCTGAACACATAAGCGTGCGATTTCAGTAATTGTCTGCTGTTAAAATATAAGTTTTTATGTTTGCGCGATACGTCCACAGCTAATATAGACAAAATAAAATTAGTGAGATGTCAACATCGTGATAATCAGGCAAAAAAGGACATGCTCAGTAACTATGACATTCAGAAGGGTTTTTTTTTTCGTAAGAATATCTTGAATTGCCCTGGAAGCTTTCCTAATTCGCATTTTTCTCATAGTCAGGTCCATGTCGACAATCTGATCACGACGAATAACGGTTCGCAAGATACACGGTCTCACTTTAATTTTATTCCATTAACTCCGCGAGTGTGTTTTATCAATCGTGAGAGTGTGCTAGTGGTGGCCTGAAGGGGATGGCTTGAAAGTAGGTTACGTTACGGAAATTTTACTGGCCCGGTAAATCGAGACTGCAAAATAACAACGTGTACAGGTATTGATAAACGTGGCCGGCATCCATCAAAGCGAAGCTCCAAGGAAGAGTCATTAACTTCGCTTGACGGGCGCACATCGCGCAATCCTCGCTCACCTGTAGCTGTCTGTTCCCCACGAGGAACTCCTTGTTGTTGGTGCTGCGGCGGCCTTTCCAGGCGAAGTAGACGCCGATGAACGAAGAGAGGCCCAGCACGGCCACAAGCACGCAATAGTCGGCCGCGTGGAAGTACCGCACGGCCATGACGAGGGTGTACTGTGCTGCCGAATCACGAGACCACGACCACGACGACTGCCGTCACAGCGATGCGCTTCTTGACAGGCCCTTGCTCCGTTCTTCGGATCCCGCCCGCTCACGCCGGGTTCCAAAGTGGCACTGCTGTCGCGCGGTCTGCGGAGAAGGCAAGCAAACACCCGCGCGCGTTCCTGTGAGCAGCTTCTCCTTTGTCTTCCGGAACTCGCGGAGTCAAACGGTAAAGTGCTCAACGGGCGGGCGTCAGCGAGCAATCGCGTAGATACGCAGATACAATTCCTGCGCGTCGCGCGCTCGGTCTCGCGGGCCGGGTGTTCCCTCTCCACCGTTCGCCGCTCATACGCCGACCTTCGCGCAAGCAGGCAAGCGCGCGAATGGAGAGTTTCGCTGTCGAAACGAAGAGCTGTGTCGGCAGTGCGATTGCACGTGTGCGGACTCGTCTTCTGTGCCGCACGCGAGAGGCTGCTTTATAAGGAAGGACACTTGGGGAGAGCGCGTCCTGGGAGTACCCCTTTGCGGAAGGACGACTATCCGTGAGAGTATTGCTAAAGTATTGCCGCTTCGGGCGCTCACCTCGACAAAGAACGAGCTACAGCACGCGATGGAGGCCACCGAACCGGAGAGTGGCAGCCTCCCGCGCTTAGCGCCATTTTGACAGCTGTGAGGTATCGGAGAAGAACAGCGAACATTTATTGAGGAGCCGTGGAGGAAGTGAAGTTCGCGGGGGGCAATCGGCACTCTGACGCACGGGCTGTCGTGGTGTGTCACCTGTCACCATCGCGGGAATTTGCGACGCCTATACACGAGACGCACGCTACGCTATCACGTCGTGTCTCAGTCAAGATCGAAACGACAAGGGTTTGGGCTGTCGTGGTTCATCGTACTAGTGGTTGAGTCATACGCTCGAATTGTTAAGACGAAGTCCAACTGCACTGCCATCGCCATGAATCGCAGAGCCCACGCATATCATAATGAATGTCAACGTTCTGGCTGGCACATCTGTGGTCACGACAGAAACACGCCATACGAATGTGCATTTGTCCACACCTGTGGCAGTTGATTTTGAGACTTGCGACAAAACCTTTCCAATGTCCATGGACTTCGCGAAAGGGGTCACCCTGAGCTGCGTAGGACCGCAGACAGGAAGAAGTACATTATGATAGACTGCACATTGCGGCACAAGAGAGAAAAATAAACGTCGAAACAGGGATGTTAACCAGAGAATATTTCCAGCAGATTATCCTGTACTGCAGAAGGGGAAATGTGGCACGATGGACGGGAGAAAAGAAAGAAAAGAAGTAAAGAAGTGAAGGATCAGCAATATAAAGCTAATTATTTGCAGGGAGGTAATTGAAAATTACCAAGTCCAATACGAGCCAGAGGAACGAATATTACTATATAGGCTTTTTTTCGACAAACGCTGGGAATGTTTAGCTTTGTGAAGTGCAGCGTTATAAGACGTGCATTTTCGTTGCTGTGTTTGCGGCCATCTGTTGTGTTTGTTTCATAAGTTGTGGACCTAATGCACGCCGCGGCCACCTACCGTTACGTATGCGATGAGCAGGTTGCGGATAAAAACCGATTTCAAAAGACGCCGCTCATGCGGTTACTCTGAATGGCCGACAGCCCTGCTTGCGACAACTGTGGCTGCGAGGAGATGATCAAGCAGCTCCTCTGTAACTGTTCCTGCTACACACAGCGTTATTGTGGGAATTTTTTTCTCACTTTAGTATATTTTTTATTCGTTTCTTCTATCACCTCTTATTCCCTTGACCCCTTTCCCCAGCACAGAGTAGCCAGCCGGTACTTACACTGGTTACCATTCCTGTCTTTCCTTCTATTTTTTTTTCTCTCTCTCTATGTCTCTGAAATGCAATCGATGTGGTTGTATATGCTGGGTATATCCCGCTAGTTTCCGTTAACTGACTGATTTATCGCTTTGCTTCTTATGTTACCCGTAGCTATGGCGTTGCGCTGTCGGACACAGTGTAATTGTAGAATAGGTTGAGCGCGGATGATGATGTAATTGAAACCGGGTCAACCTTCGAGAATAATAAAGCTGGTGATTTGGTGGGGGGCAATCTTTGCGCCTGGAAATGGTTTTCAAGGTGTTTGTATGAGGCAAGCTTACATAGCTTGCAGTCACTGCAATCCTGACTTTTCCAGTAAACGATGTGCCATTACAGTCGCTCAGATGTGGCATGCGGACCTCCAGCTTCTTTGGCTCTTCCTCCGGATGTGACGTCGGTGCCTCGCCGAGCATAGGCGTGGCTGGTGGCCTCCCACGCAGCTGGGGTAGGAAGAGAGAAAGCGCGCTCGTTTGCAGGAGAAAGGAGGTTCACGCTCAAAAATCACGAGCCATTCCACTTTGTCAAGGTGGACGGACGACCAGTGAAGCTGTTTAGCACGCGACACAGAGGTGACACATAATTTTGAACAAAGGTACGAACACATTCATTGTCCTGATCGGTGGTCATGGTGACGATAGGTGCGCACACAGGTTCTCGTGTCACCTTTGTTATAATATGCGTGAGCATTTCTATGCCTACGCAAAGAGAAATTTGTCCGTCACGTAAGGCAATGAATGGCTCATACCGCCTTAAGCAATGGCTGATCTGCTTAAGCAATGGCAGTCTGCTGATCGTGAAAATGATGCCTGTTGATAACCAATCAACTGAATATGCATATCCTAGTGGTGAGACGTGTAAGATTTTGCACAGAATGAAGCGATATTACATCAAATTCGAGAGCTGAGTTTTTGCACACGCATATTTGTTGATGGGCACGAAAAATCCACGGAACCCTAGCACCTCCCCCCCCCCCCCCCCCACGATAAACAGCATCACTGTAAAAAAAAAAAAATACTTGGCCCATATACAAGTATTTCTCTTCAGTGAAAAGAGCTTGTCGCTTGAAAAAAGTTCCTTAATAGATACTGATGTCTTAGGTTTACATTAAATTTTAGTGTCCTCTGAAAGAAATACGCGTGATGTGAGCCCAGGCTTATTATGTTGTCAAGTATTTATGTCTTATCTTACGTACGTGTACTCAAGTTATGTGCACTCGTCTAGAAAACTGTGATTTTGTATGTGTTCTCGGTTAACTAGAAGTAGTTGTACTTCATTATGCAACTGTGTGTGCGTTTCCTTTCCTCTTTTTTTTTTTTTTTGCTTGCTGTCTTCACTTGCACAAATTTTTATTCGCGGTGTATCACTTTATTCAGAGTTACCCGGCAGAATTCGTGCGTCATTTTCTTTTCCAAGTGACCAAAGGCGCCAATCTCTCCTATTAGCATCATGTCAATAAAAAGAGAGAGAAAAAACACACGAAAAAAATCATGTCGTTGGATAGACTCAGCGGGAGGTCTCCGCGGTCGCGTGAGTAGCAAGATGGGGGTGACTGAGTGATCACGTGTTCGCCAGAGGTAATGAAGCGTTAAACATGCATCACTGTGTTTAATACTTCTGTGTACATACACGTATAGTCGGGATGTTTTCTTCCCCACTCTCAAAACGCCACATTGCAACTCATCGCTGCATTCACGTCACATAACACGAGACGATGTGAACTCGTCTCTGCATTTAAGTATAAGGTGTAAATCATTTACGTAAAGTGGAGATGCAATACAATTGCACGCGTCATGTGTCTCTTTTCATAGCATTTAATTAAAACGTTTCAAGAAAGATTCGCTTAACTTATATTGTTAAGTGCGTTGGATCTGCTGTATTTTTTCTCCTGAATCTCACTAGCTAAATTCACCTGAATCTCACTAGTAATGTCACTCAGGTATATCAACATAGGTCCAGCAAACCAGTATCTGTTACGAATGCTCTCCTGAGAGTAGCAACGTCAACGGCTGGCCTAAGTTAAATTTGATTTTCCCTTGCAGCGCAAAAAGTACCAAAATTTTGAGTTTGCCGTGTACCATTTTGAAGAATAAAAGGGAGCAGCGCAATAAAAATTTAAAAAAAGACGAACTGAGGAGGAGAGAGGACGACTCAAATGCATGGTGAAACTCGCAACTAAGATTTATTTCAAAAAGAAATTGTGTTATATGTAAAAATATATATATATATATATTCGCGGAGTTTGGCACTCATATGTAGCGGGTGTTTTATTTAAACGTTAACAGCATTTGCACAAATCGTCTGTGGCATTTAGGATATATCTACTTATTGAACAGGGCTACTCTCGAACAGGTATACATTACTTACACTGGAAATCCATACCCACATTGACAAATTTAACAAAATTTCACTAAATACCTGTAGCAGGATCGACGACGTCGTGGAGGGTGAGGAGAACGGCGGCTGGCTAGGGACAGGCCGTCCTAGTCTAGGAAGCGAAGATGGCGCGTGGCTCAGATCGCGAGCGGCAGACGCGAGTGGAGCGGGAGTTTTATGCGCCGAGGGATGACCGTCAGGCTGGGGCCTTCTGCTCAGTAAAAGATATACTCCTGTTTATTGTGCCTTATCGTCATCACTGATTTTGCACGTCACGTACCTCTTGAAGTAACTGCTTTAGTGCACATATTGCAATGCATGAATTGAAGCCAGGGATTTCACAAGGCACATCCACGTGGAAAGAACTCTGAAAGTCGCACCAGTTTTGAGATAACCGCAGTCTACCTTGCCTAAAGTGCGCCGTTGTTCCACTGAGCATTTACAGCGAAGCTGCCCTCCGACGGTGGTCGATGGCCGTGTGTCTAAGCGTCGCGTCGCGTCGACACGAAAGAAATTTTCGTCTCTTCAATTTCTCGCGAATGCTCTCTGGCTCTCAATCTATAATGTAGGTCTCTTGGAAAAAATTATACGGAAATTGGCCGCTAAGGCAACAACTCGAGTTTCATTTATTTGTGATAATTAGTTCACAGTGAAGTTGTAAACGTTACAGAATTCCCGTCTGCTGTCAATACACGGCCGTCTACGGAGGGAGTATGGTTACAGAAAACGGCTGTAACTCTTGTTTGATCAAAACTATCGCGTAACAAATTATATGAATATTAGCCGCAATAATGACTCTAACATTACTCAGAGGACTGTAATTACGTAGTTCACAGTGAAATTGTAAATATTGTGGAATTTCCTTCTGCTATGCGGCGGTATACTTGCACACATCACTACTTCATAAAAGAATAAGAATAAATGATTCCACAGTCCAAAGATGCATTCGTTGTCAGCGTCATTCAATAAATAAATAAATTAATTAATTAATAATAATAATAATAATAATAATAATAATAATAATAATAATAATAATAATAATAATAATAATAATAATAATAATAATAATAATAATAATAATAATAATAATAATAATAATAATAATAAAATAATAGACGCGTCGATTGAGGCAATACATACCACAGTTTCTCTGTTAGTCCTTCTTCACAGAGTGGAAGGGCTGAAGAATTTTTTGAATAAAGCGCTTCTTTGTTGAATTTCAAGAGTTATTGGAACACCAATCGATTTCGTCGCAAACTCTGGGAACGCATATTTGGAAACTGGTGTAATCCTCCAAACTTACTTCAAGTCGATCTGAGTTTAAATGTCACCGGCTAGAATTCGTAAATTACAATATGTGTATAGCGTAATGTAATTAGGCTAGGGGTAATCAGCACTTTTTTAATTAGTGAGATATTGACTTTCATTTCATGCGTGAATAATATCTACATCTGAGAGTAACCTAGCTCAAGAAGTAGAATTGGGCTGCATGTTACGGGTGATGTTTAAGCATTATGTTAACAATATTATAAAGCAATCCGTGTAGTCTATCGAGGAAAACGTTAAAAAAAGTTATGCAGACCCAACGCACATATTCGATCTATATATGTGAAGCGGACCTGTAGTGCAGCAGTTAAATTAGTTTATTAAATTCTGCGTTTTTACGTGCCAGAACCACGTGCGATGTGGTTATGAGACACGCCGTAGAGGGAGGAGGGGAGGGGGAGTACTCCGGATTAATTATGAACACCAGGGGTTCTTTAATGTGCCCCCAATGCACGGTACATACGTTTCTTCTTTTTGTAGTCTTCTTTTGTTTTGTTTTTCTTTCATTTCGCCTCCATCGAAACGCGGTCGCCGCGACCGATCGATATTCGAACCCTCGACCTCGTGCTTAGCAACGCAATGCCAAAGCCACTATAAGCAACTAGGGTGGGTTATGCTATAAAACTAAACGTGACGCATGCCTCTTTCTGTTTATTGTGATCCCATTCAATGTGTAGCACAAGGCAATGTTTAGGTTCATTCACGGCGGGGATCGGGATTTTGATGTGTTATGCATTTTTTTCATGTGTATGCGCTACGCCATTCGCAAGCTATGCCGAAGTGTAATCGAGCAATTCAGGCGGGTGCCCACTGATAGGCGTTCACTCGCACAGCGATGCGTCACAAGAACGGAGGCGATGCTTGTCGAGGAATGCATGAGGAGGAGCTGTGTACGCAGAGAGAAACGAGACGCGAAAGGCTGTGGTAAGGTTGACTGTTATATTCGCCCGTTTCGTTCCTGCCGTCTGTCGCTTAACAAAAAAAAAAAGAAAGAAAAAAGAAAGCTGGCGCGCACAGGCTTTCGCGCGGACGCACCACGGCGCACGTGCCAATAGTCCCCAAGAGATGGCGTTGGCACGAGAGAAATACGAGAAGTGGGATTTTGTAGTGGCGATATTGAAGTGTATAGTGTCGCCGTGCTTAATCTACACGCAGTGTTTTTTTTTTAATATCGAACAACTTTTTAAAGCACACTAAACTTACTGGAATCGCTTCACTACATATTAGGTGTCCAGGCGGGCATCATTTGAACGAAAGACCAAAGCAGTCAACTCACGTATTAAACTAATTACGTTAATTAACTTCAAGCGCAACTCGCGGCTGCAACGCTCCTTTGAGGTAGCAGGGCGGCGTAAAATAAAGCGCCAGCTAAACTATAGACATCCTACACCTAACTTATATATAGTGCATGTGAAAGTGCGGTATAGAATCATGTTTTCTCTCTCTCCCTCTTTTACTCCCGGTTCCCCTCCCCAAGTGTAGGCTAGCAAACTGGACTCAGTCTGGTTAACCTCCCGGCCTTTCTTCTTCCGTTCTCTCTCTCTCTCTCTCTCTGGGCCTTACGAGGCGATAAAGCTCTCCGTCTCCCCTCCGCTGCTGAAGTGAGTGAAATCGGAAATTTCGTACAGAACCAGTAGGAATTAGATCGCGGGAAGGGGAAGCGCCACAGCAGACTTCTTTTCACGCCGCCTTGGTATACGTCACAGGAGTATTGCAACACGAGCGGCGCTTCGTAGTGCTGCATGCGCAAGCAGGTAAACCCGACAAATAATTTCAGACCAATTATTTTGACTTGCATGCCCGTTTTGATATGTTCAAACACGGAACATGACTTCCATGACGATTTCCTTCAACTTTCTAATATAAACACCAGCCGTAAACTTTGTAAGAAGTAAATTGATGCAATTAGCTTAATTATTACAATGATTGTTTTCGTTTTTCGTTCAGATGTCCGCCATGGGCACGTAATTAATCTGTGGTGACGTGATGCGAGTAACTATTGCGGGCTTTTTTTAATTTTTACTTGTTCTAAGTAAGCGCACACGTATAAGAAGTTCCGTCAGTTGGATATTCACGTGTAGACGTGAAAGGCGCAGCCAACAATACCTACTCGGTAATTATTGTGTGTCTAAACAGCGTAATAAAACACTTACACAGGCGGAAGAGATGACAGGAAAAGGCGCTGTGTGGATTAATTATGTGTTCGCCGTAACTTTGAGCGACCCGCTGCACGTGTCCAAGATCTCGCGTGCACGTCCCCCGGTTCACGCTTGGCTCGTCGCTGTTCGTTACCGGCTTAAGTCGGCTCTGATCTGCGCTGTAGCATCGGCGTCTTCCCGATCGCGGCCGAGCGAAGGCGGAGAGCAGGCACTGACGACGGCGGCTTTGAATAGCAGCCGAGGCGTGAGGAATGTAGCACTATTATATAGCGCGCAACTCACCAACCTTCGGCGGAGCGAAAAACGAGAACACCCGTTCTCGGATATGGAAAAGGCGAGAGTGACGTCACTTTGATAGAATCGATTTCTTTCTTCTTGGTTTTTTTTTTGTTTTGTTTTTTTTGCACCGCGGCGAGAGACGGAAACCACATATTGTTGCGTCAGCTCTTTGTTTCAATAGTGCATGCTGCGCGAGGACCGCTTACCCGCAAACTATTGTGTGAAGTGACATGCATTATTACACTGGTTCCATTTTTTTTCCACGTGCAGGTTAAAACGTACAGTTTGCAACAAAAACCAGCACGCAGTCTCAAATGAAACTCACTTAGTGTAGACCCTTATCGCTGCATATCGCAGCGTGCCTTACGAATCCGCCAGTAGCACACTGTGTGCTGCCAGAATGATCGCCTGAGGCGTCGGTTCCCAGAGCTGCCCTCAACTTCACGCGTTGACTGGGTGCGGCGCCGAGCTGCGCGGTATAAAGTCAGTAATGAAATTCCGTTGTCTGCCTCCAAAGGGGTTAAAGAATGCTGCCGGTGTGAAAAGAATAAAAATAAGATAACATGAAATGAAGGAAGATGACTGGTTTAAAGGCATTACCACAGTTTTGCTACAACTGGACGCACCAGATTGACCACATGTTGCTCTTTTTGAATAAACCGTATAGCCTAAATGTCCACACTGTCAAGAACCACTAACAGTATTACACGTTTTGGTTCTCGCCCAAGACATGAAAGGGAAAGGAAACAGTTCTTGACGCACATAATAAATACCAAATGCCTCATAGAGCACTTTTACTCGGAGATGGGTCAATTCTCATTCCACCTACAAGAACATATTCAAGTCTCAAGGTGCTATAGATACCTTACACTAATTGTAGCCATATAGCACGATGTGATAGTCAGTTTTGTACATTTTTATTCCTACCACCTACTTTTCTCACTAGAACACCAACAAGCTTGTTCTTGGCGAAATATAGTCGTTTAGGTTGTCGCGCCATTATGACGAAGATTTGTTTACTAATCTGGCAATGGCACCTTTACGGAGCTCCCGCCGTGTCGGCCAGCACGGCGGGTGTTACCGAACGTTATCATCAACCTGTGCACGGAACCCTACATATAAGGAAGGGTAGCATTATTTTCGAAAGGCAGCGCTAACGGACGGGACCACAAGAATGAAAGGTAGAGAAAAGACACGGCGCTGAGTCGCAACTGAAAATGACTCGCAAAAAAAAACGCACATATATAATCCACAGACACCCCGTGACAGTAGCGTGAAACAAAATCAAGCAACAGCGAAAGCAGTTCACCTATCTAAAAACACGCACACGATATGACAGCCTGCTGGGCAGAATGCTAAGATCACTGTAAGTCAAGCTTCCTTTGAGCATTACCGGTTACACCTATGAGGGCAGCAACAAACTTTTCGAACCATGGTCGTCAATTGGGTTGAGTGACGCAATTCTTTTTTTTATTTGCTCGAAACGGGCAGTTTATGCCATTCAGCATGTGACCCATATGTTTACAGGAAACTTATTTGAGTTCGGTGATGTTAGTATTCCGCTCTGAAGGTTATCGCTTGTGTGTGCATATACAGGATGTTCAAAATTAAGCTTTATGGTTTTCTTAAAATTAAGCACTGGGAGACACGCGAAGACCACTTGTGTAAACAAGTTATGTGGCCAGGGGGGCACAAAGTGAGATGATAATTATCGCTGTCAGCAGCCCAGTTAACTAAAATTGAATAAGTGGGTATGTTTATATTGAAAAGTTACAGGCAGTCGTGTTTCTACGCCGTATTAGTTGGAGGAATTCTTCTATAGCGTGTCTGTGCTCCGAGATATCTGACTCCAAATTTTAATTGTCGGAGTTGGCGAGTTTGATTACTCTAAGCGAGAGCCCTATTACGATATCAATGCCGCAGAACTAACAACAAAGAATATGAAAGAGAAAGAAAGTTACGTGAGAAGCCCATTCGTATACTGAGCTTTTGCTGTGAATCAAGCGGCCCAGGCCTTCGGAATATGTATTTGTCACAGACCGGCGCCAACCATGTTATATATATATTTCTTTAGAGTGCGTTTTTCGGGCATCCCGTTCCGAGGCTACGGGAAGAGGCCGCGAGAGAGGGCGGAGAGGACTGCCCAGGGTCGAGGGGCATCTGGAGACGGTCGGCTTTGTGAGCCGCGCAAGCGGCTGTTCTTCGGAGGCGGCTTCGCTGTCCCCTTCGACAGAGTCGGGGCTTGGCCGCGGTGTAAGATTACCAGAGTGGAGCAGGCAGAGCGCACGGGGAAGCGAGTTGTGCGCCCTGTGTCCACTGTTCGGTCGCTTCCGCTGGTCGGGATCGCGGAGACGGCCGGGCCATAAATCGACAGTGCGCATGCTGTCTTCGGTGGCACCGAGAAAAAAGAAACGCCCGTAAATAACCGCTGGGCACAGCGCTGTCTTTAACCAGCGTCTTCGCTCCGCCAGCTCGTTAGCAGTTCGGTGGGAAGGGACACAGTCGGTTGGAAAGAGGCAGCGAAGAAGGTTGTGTGAGTCTTTGCGGCGTGCGGGGCCGAATTCCTGACGGCGAGGCGCGCGCTTCATCGCACCGGGCCCGCCGCCTTCGAGCCATCGCCGCAACGACTGCCACACGAGCCGTCCCCGTTCTTCGCCGCGCTCCGATATGGTCTGTCCGCCGGCTTGTCCTCTTCTTCTTTGTTCTGCTAACTCTCAATGACTCCTGTGCCTCTAAACTCCTTTGTTTACTGTTGTTGTAACCCTGCCTGATTATTGTATGTTCTGGTCGCGTTTCGAGTTGTATGTGCTTTTCGCCAATTCTGTTCGTTCCTACTTTGAATCCTTTGTTCTCTTACTGACCTTGATCAGTTTTGTGTATGATTAAACGCTTGTTATCCCCTTTCAACGAGTTGCTTCGTGATTGCCGACGCACCGATACACGGGCGCCTTGCTCGGGCTGACCAACCCTGAATAAATAAATGTTGCACAGGGACCTTTCGCTTGTAGGCCAGGACGAAGCGTAAAGCGGACCCCTGTGCTCCCTCGGCTTGCGCCTGGCAGCCGGATCGGCGAGCGAGGTGCAGGTTTTTGTGACAGTATTCTATAGAGCTGTCCGTCATAAGTTTCCTAGCAGCCGAGGCCTCACTTCAGGGCGCTGAAAATTATTCAGTCAGTATGCGTACAATGTCATTTGCACGGCATAACAAGAACCAGAACGTGGCGGCAGTACAACATGGGAAACGCGGATTAAACAATTTGGTTCTTGATCTGTTGAGCAAGTCCGTGCACAGGCATAAAAAAAAAGGAAAAGGAAAAGGACAGAATAACTCTACGAGGTTGGACTGAAGAGTGTATGGGGCGGCGCTAAGCAAGGGACATGTGGTTTTATGAAATAGTGGAAAAGAACATAGAGAAGTGTACACTATTGCGTCTCGCGTTGAGCACTTGGCGTGACGTGGGCGCATGCTTGTGAGCGCCTTTAGGTGTTGTGTTTATGTAACATCTTTCTTTCCGTATAGATTCGGTCCTTATTCGAGCGCCTGTTCTTGTCTCTCCTCCTGGTATTAACATGCGTTCTTTGATGCTTTCGAACAGCGACGTAGTCGCTGCACTTTCTCGGTAGTATACCATATCGCGACGCGTGCCATGCATGTCTGATGAGCATCGGAAAAGCTGGTGCCCGTGGAGGGCAGCCACCGTGCGCCCGATGTAGTACGTGTGCAGCGGCAGCAACGGCAGTCGCAGGGCGGGAAGTTGTCGTTTGGCTCGGCGTCTGATTCAATTTCCCTGCGACGACGACGGCGATGACGGCGCGTCCTATGATCGGACTTCAAGGCGCGCTCTTGTCAAACACCGCGCCTTCTGCGATGCATGCGTTACAGGCTCTGAATGGGTCTTTATTTTTGTTTTAGGCCGTCCCGCGTACTGCTTATGCCAGAAGCGAAGAGCAAAGAAAGGCCATCATGTCGTGCTGTCGCGCATCGCGATGGCTGAATGGGTGCAGTTCCGCTCGAGCACAAGGTCGTCGGTATATGCGACCTCGGCCACACCAAGACCATTCTTGGGAAGGGCAACGGCGAAAGAACGCCAAGGTGGCTGGGAGTTACCATGTAGAACCGAGACATACTAGAGATCAGTCACGTTCCGCTCAAACGACAGCCGCGGAGTGCTTTTCTGTTCGTCTCTCTGTTATTGCAGTATATGACAGCCTACCCATTTGCCCAACATCTAAAGTTCTATTAAGTCAGTCGGTCCCTCAGGACAGCAGTCATGGTCTATAGTGGTTAGGACGTCCGATTATATAGGCGGCGAAAGGCTTCAAACCCACCGCCCTATATCTACCAGTAAACTTGGGTACACGCGTCCCCTGGCCTGACGGCTGACTTTCTTTCAGTGGTCTGCATCTGGGATCGGCGTCTGGGCATCCCCCGCGCCTTCCACCTCCGCGGCGTTTTTCAATCCCAGTTTCGAGCAACCCTCACCATGCATAGGTGGTTCGTGTACGCAGTTTTTCGCGCAGTGCATTGGTGGTCACGTCCATAGTAAGGATTCTTCTACGTGAAGTCCAACTGTTAAAGAATGGCTCGTTTTTTTTTAAACGTCGAGGTTCCTTAATGGCCGTGAACCTAGCCGACAGCGCGCTTATGCCTACAGGTATTTTACCAGAAGGTACCCGGTGGCAGCTCAGTTCTGGATCCCACAGCCGCGACGGATGCTCCAAGACTGTCTGTGGTTGAACAAGAGGCGCCACGACACTACAAAAAGGAGCCCCTTTCTAGATTTGAACCCAAATAGCCGAGCACTAGGCTGGGGGACGTCTCTTCCGATTAGAAAACCGGAGGGGTGCGGGTGATACGCTTATTCGAACTCTGCACTTCAGCATGCAAGGCGGATACTCTAGCACCAGGTTACCACCATCGGTCCTCCTCTGTGCCTCCTTTGTCATGCTGTCACATACCCATTATGGATGACCGGCCAAGAATGGGCGCGTATTCAGTGGCACATACCTAATGAGCCAAGAATGGGTATCCCAGATATAAGAACTTCAAAAAAAACCGTTTCATTAATGCGTTGTTTCACAAAGACATATGTGTTCTTTAGAAATACTGAAGAGCAGAAATAATATGTACAGGTTTTATATCGTTATGTAATGTTTTACTACGCAGAACTCAAACGCGCCCACTCGACCAACTCTGTACTACATGCGCCGATTCGCTGTGTCTTCGGCAAGGCAGCATGGTAGGACGCGAAACCAGGGATAGCAGGAAAAGAAAGCTTCGCTTTAAAAACGGACGGGCATAGCAACCCCAATTTAGAGCTCTTATCGACTGCCGTAGTACAATGTACACGTTTGGTGGCTTTCTCGCTTCCAGCTGTTAGTGTCGGATTGGTTCTCGTAGAAGGCAGTAAATATGTTTTGACATGAAACTTTTCAACGTTTGGCGCTACTTGAGACTAAAACCAAACCTCTTTGTGTGGTGAGCTTCAGCGTGCAAAAAAAAAAAAAAAAGTACGAACACTAGCCACAAAGCAAGTGACGTCGTGCATAAATAATTACAGACGTAGTGACATTAGGTGGCTTAGATTAACGAGGTGCGCACAACTCGTTTCATAGTCCCTGTGTCGCTTTGAGAACTCTCTCAACCAGGGGATAAATGGCGATAGTGTTTCGAAAGCTTCTGGGCAGAGGCACAATAGACATTTGTCCGCGTACACGTAAAAGGAAACGAGAACAACAACGAAAACGGTATAAACACAAATGAACTGTTCGCAGTACTGTGCACATATAATTCCCATGCAGTCCATGCGCAGCAGTAGTATGCTTCTTCTTCGTACCGTTGCGCACCGTGCTGTGTGCGCATACAGTAACGAACGTCACGTGCCTGAGTTACGATTAACGAGATCCTCTGTCTCTTCGGAAGTGATTCGCGGTTCTTTCAACCATATAAGCATATTTTTCATTTATTTCATTTCATTTATTATCACCTTGAACGCACGAAGGCATTACACAAGGAGGGGGAGGCAATGCAAACATATGTCAATTTTCCCCTTACCAGCCGGTCCAAACGTTATACGACTGCGCTGCAATACACGCAATGTTCGTCGAAAGGCAATTAATGGAATCCAACAGCTAAACGATCCGAACCATCCAGCGCCATACACGATGGGCCGGTCAGTAGGAAGAGCACGTTGCGAAAGTTACATCACACTGCGTGTACCGGATCGAGTAGACGAAATGTTCCGGGAACACATAAAGGGGAAATCTTGACGCGCGCCGTGCGCACGCACGACCTTCAGACTGCAGACTCGGTACACGGCACGTGACCGATGAACGGCGAATGCGCTTTTCCGCCTGTTTCGTCACAGTCGACTGTAAAGAACATCGAGAACATCGCCTCTTTTGCGGATTGTCGGTGACGTCCGTCAGTCGGCCGTTTAGTATAGGAAGAGTCGATGAATGCATTGAAGAATTAGGTGAGATATAAATTATTAAGGTATCAATATTTTAAAGTATTCGAGTCTTAACATTGCCTAGTCATCAATCTCATACGCACTTCTTATCTCTATCTATCTATCTATCTATCTATCTATCTATCTATCTATCTATCTATCTATCTATCTATCTATCTATCTATCTATCTATCTATCTATCTATCTATCTATCTATCTATCTATCTATCTATCTATCTATCTATCTATCTATCTATCTATCTATCTATCTATCTATCTATCTATCTATCTATCTATCTATCGCAGAAGGCTGTCTACGGTTAGGTTCTCCGCAAAATTCAGGTATCAGAATATAACGGAAGATACGTCACTATCCGACATGACAGCGCGTAATCAGCACGACCTGCACAAAGGCTAGCCAGCTCTGACCTTTGCCCCCTCTCCCAGAAGTGAATGCCTGTTGTAGGCTTTCGATACCTGCTCTCACCTCAGCAGCAATGTTCGCGCTTTGTCTCGGCGTTCTTCTTGAGATTGGTTCTCCGTGTCGAGGTCTAAGCGCGCGAAAATTATTTGCATTTCGTAAAGTCATAATAAAGTATACCGGTAGTGAGGTAACCGAGCGCGAATTTAAGCATGAAGTATTAGCAGTTCGTATACTCCGCTCATAATTAAGCAAACCCTTACACCCAAATAAATGCAAATAACGTATTGCAACTATACTTCACGAGGGTAAAAACTGTCTTAATGCTGAACTTTACTGACCCTTATAAGAACGTAAAATTAAAAATCTTATTGAATTCTGTGGTTTAACGTGGCAAAATTACGATATAATTGTGAGGCACGCCGTAGTGCGAAACTCCGAAATAATTTAGACCACCCGGACTTCTTTAAAGTTCACCCAATGCGCGTTATATGGACGTTTTTATATGTTGCACGCATCGAAATTCGGCGGCCGCTGCCAAAGGAAAATTAGAATTGCGGAAACTAAGTATTAAATGGGACGGCTTCCTTCCCCTCCCTTTCTTTCTCTTCGTTTAAGAGTACATCCCCGTATTCGCCATTTGTCAAGTCGTGGTTAGACAGGGCCTCCGACTTACAGAGGGGGTATACGAAGCACGTGGAGTAGAGGGGTGAGGAAGAGCGTTGTTGTTTAGGGCGAGTAATCATTGACAATGATTTATTGTATCCGATCAGAATGAGGCACTGTTAGTCAGCGTCGTTCGACGCTGGACTTGAGGACAATTGCGCGACGCAGCACGTGGGCTATATTTTCTTTTTTTTCGCTTCTCGAGAGCAAACGCTCCTCGCCGAGCAAGGCCAGACCAAAGAGATGTTCATCGCGAGCACAAGAAGGATTGCGGAGACCGGCCGGGAAGCGAATGCGTGCGCGCCATGGTCTTTCTCGTTCGGAGACACAAGTAAATGAAATATTAAGAGCCGCCCCCAACCAAGTACACGGGAGACGCTCGGCTGCCTGTGGACGATGATGAGTACTTGGTGCTCCGGTGACCGCGAAAGAAACAAAAGACGGGAAAGGCAAAAAGAAAAAGAAAGAAAGAATAAAATATAGCTCGAGCCGTGACTCCTCGCCTGAGTGCGCACCTCGAGAAGCAACCGGCGCACGAGGAAGTGAAATCCGCTCGTGCGGTGGAGGACGCTGTACGTAGAACTTCGCCTCCTGTTCCTTGCTTCTCTCTTTATTTCTGTACATCTTTCTTCGTTTCTGTTATTTATTTGGTACTTGTTTCACGCGTGTGCTAGCTGTACGTGCTTTATACGGCGAGACGTGCAAGGAGATGAGACGCTCCCGGTACGCATAACGTTCTCGAGTGTATAGTGCTCGCTATTCAATATTTAAAAAAAAAAGGGAGGGTGGGGGGTACTCTCTAATATGCAAACGCAAAGAGTGGCACGTCCAACGATGTACGGTGGGCAGGTGTCCAGAGGCTTTCGTCACCGACGCGCTATTGTGTGAAAAACCCCGCAGATCATGGTTTAGTTCCTTGTCCGGCGCGAACGCACGCATGTGCAACAGCGATCATAAATGTTGGCGTGTCCCCTCTAACTAACAACGCCCTCGCTTTTCCTATCGCGTTGCAGCGAGGTGGCGCATTAAGAAGAAAAGTTTTGTGGGATGCCTGCCAGCCTACGAAGGAACGAAAAAGAGCAATAGGCATTGCGTGATAAAATCTTATAAAAACGATCTATGCGTGTATGATTCGCCTAACCAACACGGTGTAGGTTTGAGTGAGTCAACCAGAAAACAGAACCGAAGGAAGGGCTATACCTCCTCCATTGCTTTGTCTCTGATTGACTACGTACGCGCGATGCGGACTGAATGGAGGCGTTTTGGATGGATTAGTAGCGCACAATAGGAGAGCGCCCCCCCCCCCTTTCTTTGGAACATGCAGCTCGTTCCGGTTACTGACTGACGGACAGGAGCACCCGTAGCCTTCGCTCCACTTCACGCATTTTGTGAGACGGAGTATATAGGTGCTGGTGGCCTTCTGTACCGAAACAAAAAAAAAAACTGCAGTCCCTGAATGCGCATGTATGGGGCACTAGTAACACCGCATGGTGCGGCGTAGGGCAAGTTCGTTCTCATAACGATGCACGGCAATGAACAAACCTCGAAATGCGGTTCCACGTGGGAAAACTAAAGGTCAACAAAAGGGCCAAAAATATCTGGCTGGTAGTAGTATAATAGTGTCATTTAGGGCAGTAGTTAGCGGGCCCTGTAGCTGGTGCGCTCTTTCTTCTTAAAGTGAGTAGCTCTTGTTCTTTTTTCCCCTTTCGCTCGTTTTCGGGGTTGGTCGGTAGTCGGGACTCGGCAAAGAACGCTTTTCTTTGTTCGTTCGTTCGCCCGCTCATTCATTCGTTCTCTCAGGTTTTTTCTTTACATTGGCAATCATCGTTTGTACACAGTCTCTTTTATGTAGGTTTCGTTTGCGCTTTCTTCCGGGAAACAATAAGGCACTAGGTACAGGAAACCCTGGAACGGCTATTAGAGCACACCTATGTTTCCTGTTCATAATCACGCTTATTTCGCACACTGAAAAGGCCGTCGAATCTTGTGCCTAGACTCTGTAGGCTCGTGTCTACACAAGGTACGGTTCCCGCCTTGCGGCAAAACAAAATACATTGAACATTTCCCCACAACAGCAGCTACAGTGTAGTAAACTACGAGCTTTCATTTTTAAATGGAAATTTATTTTACCGAGTCTATGTGCAAGTGCGTGCACCCTATGACAGGTTCGACACCCACTGTTCTAACCTATACGGATATTTCCACAAGATGTCGCACGGAAGAGACCGCAGAATAGAATAGAACGTACAGACGCCGACAAAAGTGGTATACTCCCCGCAACGGGAGCCGAAGCAGCGGGATGGATGGATGGGTGTTATGAGCGTCCCCTTTGGAACGGGGCGGTGGGTTGCGCCACCAAGGTCTTGCTATTACACTGTCTAATGTCCTACCTAGGTTAAACAATGAAAAAAAAACACTATGAACTACCACGCCCAAATTTTCTGATCCCCTATTTCGAACTATGCTCTTGTACGTCTCCGTCTTTTGTCATTTCCCTACTTTTCTTCCACCAATCTTCCAATCGTCTATTACGGACATGTTTGCTTTACCACTGCTCCCGCTGAACCCAAGGGCTTCAAGGAGGCCAGTGGTGCCTAAATCGACCGCTGGGTAGACGTCTTCACATTCTAATAAAACATGCTCCGTCGTTTCCCTAGCTTTACCGCAGCAAGCACATGCTTCTTCTTCCTTCTTATATCTCGCTTTATAGGTGCGTGTTCTAAGGTATCCCGATCTCGCTTCGAAAAGTAATGAGCTTCCCTTTGAGTTATCATAAATGGTTTCTTTCCTGATTTCGTTTTTTCCTCTTAAGTAGTTACTCATGGCAGGTTTCTTTTTCATTGCCGCCACCCATGAGATTATTTCAGCCTCTATGACTTTCCGCTTGACCTTCTTTGTTGCTGTGTTGCCCACCATACAGGCCGCATACTTGCTGGTAAGCTTCCTAGTTCTTTTCCTCCACTGTGAATCAATACGCGGCACACTGCACCGCGACGCCATGCATCTACAGGCGGCATCTGGGATCGAGACAGCCAATGGCCAATGCCCGCAGATAATAAAGGGCACCCATTGGCTGTCTCGATCCCAGATGCTGCCTGTAGATGGCGTTGCGATGCAGTTTGCCGTTGCTGCGGCTCCCGCTGCGTGGAGTATGCTACTTTTGTCAGCGCCTGTACATGCGCAATACTATTTACATACATGTGCGGCCGTCCCGAAGCATTTGCTTTTACGTGCCTTCCCTCTCCTCTTCCCCCACCCGTCTTACGATAGTCGAATACTTAAACCAATATCTTATTTACGTGGTAATTGCATCACATCACGTTTGGGCATGTTTTAGATTTCTGAACGCATGCCAATGAACCCTCCCCCTTTTCTTGTGTACACAAACGTGCGCCTTTCACACAACGTGACAAAACTGGCTAAGACTGCTTAATGAATGGTAACGATAGAGAACTTGACATAGGCAACTGATGAAAAGCAAAAGCTGTCCGCCAGCTTCCTGCCTCTAGGTTATCGTGCCAAAGACTGGCCTCTTTGCATGGGCGCTAGTTCATCCTTCCTCCCGTCGTTGCAAAAACAATTTCTCTAACTCACTAGTGCGTACTTTTTTTCGCTGTTAGATTAGTTTCGCTGCTTACCATTTCCGATGTTGTGGCCTTTGAAGAGCGCCACTCCTGCAATGACCCCGCTTTCGCTGTAAGTGCTTAAGAAGAAGATGCTGCTAGGCTACCTTGGTGCATGCAATAAATCACTAGACCTCAACACAAGAACACACAATCGCAAAGCAAGATACGCACACGTGGGACAGGCGTTGCTTATCTCTATTCTTGCGACAGCCGTGTTTTTGCGATCGTCAAGTAATTCATTTGGCACGCAAACTTTAACCGTGGTCAAGGTTTGTGGCACATGGCTGTGTTTCATGCAAGCAAAAACAAGCTCTCGCGGCACTTCGCAGCGTTGCTGTCGACACTAACGCCATTCACGGTCTCCGAGTAATGATCTCGGGCCATATCAGTTTAATGTTTGACTTTGTGCACGTCCATCTTAACTTGCACGAGCATATTTTTAAGCGACACTGTCAACTACCCTTGGTGGTTTCCGCGGTCGAGAGAGCGTGGGTGTAGGCTGAGCATATAAAAGTCGCCTCTGTCGTATATGACCGAAGCGCCTTCGCAAAGTCAAGAGGAATCATAACGGCGGGCAGGCAAGTATTCGTTGTGCTGTAAAACACGGTGCAGAACACGAGAACAGTTACGCGCGTGTCACGGCGAAGCCAAATGGCACAACACTTCCACGATGGCAGAAGAACGTGAACGTCTTCTAGCGCGTAGTTGGAAGTGAAATGCGCCTCCTTGCAAAGCATTTAGTTTAAACGTTTCAACGAATCTTCGTTTATCGCATTTTCCTAACGAGTGCGTGGGATCTGTTATAATTTTTCCTTGTGTACTGACATTGGCTGGCATGTACTGCTGCATGTGATAGTAACACGCGATCCGTATAAGGTTAGACATTTATATGCTACAGGTGTATCCCGCGCTCTATAAGCTGTGGTGCCATTTTTAACGTGACATTGCAGTCGTTGCAGCCATTCATACTGCAATGTTAGGTTAAAAGCATACCTGTAAGCAAGTGAACGTTAAGATTCGTAAAATTCCCGCGGATTGTCTTTTTTTTTTCGAAGTTTACCATCAGCTACACATCCCGTCATGTACATATCTATTAAGAATTATTTACCTTTCGACGATACACGCTTCGCACATTGTTCTTATTGATCACAGTGACACGACCGCTGAAAACTGTTTTTATCGCACGGCCACGACAGTGACTTTTTCAGCGACTTTGCTGTTACGGATTTTGCCGCTTCAGGAACTGCTGGAAGCAAGTGCACCTCTATTAGTGTCCTTTCAGCATCAGCAAGCTTTCACGGTCGTGGTCGAAGACAGATAAGCTAAACTTTACTCTAGCATTGTTTGCAGCGCTAAATGGCTGCTCGCACAGCAAACATTGACAAGAATACAGGAGAGCATGATTGTAATCCTGCGCTGCCACAAGAGGGAGCCGTATAGTATATACCTTCAGCCTCCACAACTACTTTTCTGCATGATATTTTTTTAAACACCATGCGGGCCCCATGTTTAACATGGGGCCCGCATGGCCCATGGCCCCTTTAACGCTTTTTCGCGAACAGAATTTATTTTTCCTACAGCTTGACGCAACATTCGTGAAATCGTGGAACGACCCCAAATGGGCAAACTTTACGAAAAATTCGCGAGTTAGCAAGCGTGAGTTGGAAGGTTCCAGTGCTTGTCCCTTCCTTTTTCTGTTCTCTTTCTTATAGTTAGCGCACTGCGCAAGAATGGATAGTTTCCTAAGGCTACTCGCCTGATTTTCTGTTCTACAGTCTCAATGAGTCGACCTGCTATCTGCCGCAGAAGCCCAGTGGTTACGGCGTCGCGCTACTGAGCTCGAGGTCGCGGGCTCGATCCCGACCGCAGCGACTGCACTTCGACATAGGCGAAATGCAAGAAAAGAATAATAATAATGAACGCTTGTGCAGGCTACTTAGATTTGGGAGCATGATCAAAATTAATCCGGAGTCCCCCACTATAGTGTGCCTCGTAATCAGATCGTCATTCTGGCAGGAAAATTTAATTATTTTAAGTTAGTTAATGTAATCTTGAGTTTACCTGTCACTCCTTTATTTCTTTGTCTTTGTTATATATATATATATATATATATATTAACAGCAGCGAACAGATGCAAGTACCATGGCAGGTTGGAATTTCGCGACGAATCGTGCAATAAAACAAACGGCAGCCTGCCTCGATCGAGAAAGACTGCCCTTTGTTTCAACGACACGAGCAAGGTTAAACGTAAAATGATAGATTGTGTGAAGAACTCCGTTCATCGAAACGGTATATCGTCCGGTTCATGGCGCAGCAAACAGCGCCGGACACTTCACTTGCTCAGGCGCACGGACCGCCTCTTGGTCAGGAGGAGGAGGAAAGGAAAGGAGAGGGTAGGAATGTTAACCATGCAGGAATGCGTTTGGTTGGCTACCCTACACTAGGGGACGGAAAATAGGAAATGGATAGATGAACTAGAGAAAGGGGGGAGGGAGGAGGCTTCTTGGGTAGAGAAAGAGAGATAAAAGAGATAAGTAAGGGTTCTTGGGCGAATTCCCGTTATACTATATAGCCCGAGTGAAACCTAGGTAACATACTAGGTAACATACTTTCTCCGACATGGAACTCACGATAAGCTCACGTGCGAAATTGTGGAACTTGCCCATCACTTCAGAGAAAAAGACCACGATATCCCTTTTCAATGGAATCCAGGTCATTGCGGTATCATAGGAAATGATGACGCAGATAAGGCAGCTCGGACGTCAAAACAAGACCGCTGCGTCCCCATTCCTCTCTCAAACACCGACGCCGCGAGACAACTTCGCAGTCTTGCTCGCACCATCTCCTTAGCAGAGTGGAATACCGCACATACAAGGCACCCAAGACTGCATAGACTAAACTCGTCACTGCAACTCAGACCTCCAGCCGGTCTGGACCGATGCGAAGCGTCTCTTCTGTGTCGGTTGTGGCTTAGAGTTGCCTTCACCAATGCCTACTCAGCACTAATTGAAATGGCTGATAGTCCTACATGTGATGTT